>NC_091304.1:50934612-50949612 GCF_038502225.1 Cherax quadricarinatus
GGTCCTGCAGTAGTTTCCTAGGATGACCACTACCCTGCTTCCCTTCCACAACATATTTATACACCCTCCATGTCATCCTATTTTGCTTCATCCTCTCTAGATAACCAAGCCACCTCAACAACCCCTCCTCAGCCCTCTGAATAATATTTTTAATAACTCCACACCTCCTCCTAATCTATAAACTATGAATTCTCTGCACAAAGTTTACATCAGACATTGCCCTCAGACATGACATCTCCACTGCCTACAGACGACTCCTTGCTGCAACATCAATGGCAGCAAAGCTGCCAGTGATACCTTATGCCTTGCCTCAGAAAATTTCCCCACCTATCTGTTGCTGTCTTGCAACAGTGCATAGCTCCTGATGATGCACAAAAGTGCAAAGGATCTAGAGCTAAAGATTTTCATCCTCATGTGGCTTATTCTGCATTGTTAAGATCGCCTGTTTGCGATTGTATTGCAACACTACAATTTGTATATGCTGTGTATTTGTATAACTTTATGAAATGATGAAGTCCCTGGTGGATTAAACGTCTTCTAAGTAAATGTTATAAAACTAATATCGAGTCCTATTGTCATACTTGTCAGTATATTTACCTGGAGGGTATTCTGGGGATCAATGCCCCAGTGGCCCGGTCCATGACCAGGCCTCCCAGTGGATCAGGGCCTGATCAACCAGGCTGTTACTGCTGGCTGCACGTAGTCCAACATACGAACCACAGCCCAGCTGATCTGTCACTAAGTATCTGTCTAGCTCCCTCTTGAAGGCAGCCAGGGGCCTATTGGTAATTCCCCTTATGGCTGGTGGGAGGCTGTTGAACAGTCTTGGGCCCCAGACACTTTTTTGGTGTTTTCTCTTAGTGAACCAATGGTACCCCCTACTTCTCATTGGGGGTACTTTGCATCGCCTACCAGATTCGGGACCAAACCTTCTAGAATTTTCCAGGTGTAGATTATGATATATGTCTCTCGCCTGCATTCCAGTGAGTACAAGTCAAGTGCTTCCAAGCATTCCCAGTAGTTGAGGTATTTGATAGAATTTACATGTGCAGTAAAGGTTCTCTGTACATTCTCTAGATCTGCAATTTCACCTACTTTGAACGGAGATGTTAATGTGCAGCAATATTCCAGCCTAGAGATAACAAGTGATTTGGCATCTCGTTTTGAACATTCTCATTATCCATCCTATCATTTTCTTTGCAGGTGATCATGACACTGTTGTGATCCTTGAAAGTGAGATCCTTAGACATTACCACTCCCAGGTCCCTCACATTATTTTTCCTGCTCTATTGTATGATCAGAATTTGTGGTATACTCAATTCTAGTTATCATCTCCAGTTTTCCATAAAGTAGTTAGAATTTGTCTTCAGTGATCATATTGTTTTCCGTTGCCCATTGGAAAACCTGGTTTATACCTTCTTGGAGGTTAACTCTGTCCTCAATAGATGACAGTTTCATGCAGATCCTAGTATCACCTGGAAAGGATGACACGGTGCTGTGGATTACATCTCTGTCTGATATGAGGATGAGGAACAGGATGAGGGTGAGTACTGTGCCTTGTGGAACTGAGCTTTTTCACTATGGCAGCTTCCGATATAACTCTGTTGGCCACTACTCTGTGTTTGATCAGTTAGAAAGTTGAAGATCCATCTCCCCACTTTGCCAGTTATTCCTTTAGCACGTATTTGGTGTGCTATTATGCCACGATCACGCTTGTTGAAGGCTTTTGTATATTACATCTGCATTCTGTTTTTCTTCCAGTGCATCCAAGACTATATCATAGTGATCCAGTAGTTGCAAGAGGCAGGAGCGACCTGCTCTGAACCCACGTTGCCTTGGACTGTGCAGTTTTTGGGAACCCAAGTAGTTTGCAATAGTGCTTAGCACTCTTTCAAAGATTTTTATGATGTAGGACATTAGAGCTATTGGTCTATAGTTCTTAGCTAACGATTTGCTGCAACCTTTATTGAGTGGGGCTATATGCGCTGTTTTAAGTGACTGTGGCATTTCACCAATGTCTAAGCTTCTTCTCCATAGTATACTTAGGGCACGCAAAATGGGTTTCTTGCAGTTCTTATTAAACATAGAGTTCCACGAGTCTGGGCCTGGGCCTGGGGCTGAATGCATGGGCATGTTGTCAATGGCTTTCTCAAAGTCTATCAGAGTTGGGGTAATGTCAGAAATCTGGTATACACTGATGGAGTTTTGAGGCTCATTCACGAAAAAATCATTTGGACTGTCGATCTTCAGACTGATTAGTGTTCGCTAAACATGGAGTCATATTGAGATTTCAGTATCTCACTCATTTCTTTGTTGTCATCTGTGTAAGTCCCATCCTATCTGAGCAGGGGCCCAATACTAGATGTGGTATTTGCCTTGTTTTTGGCATATGAAAAGAAATATTTCGAATTTCTTTCAATTTCACTGATCGCTTTCAGCTCCTCCTGTCTCTCCTGGGTCCTGTAAGAGTCCTTTACCAGTGACATGTATTAAGAACATAACTCCAGTGAACCTGTAAGGACAACTGTTAATAGTTCCAAGAATGATCACCCTTCACAGTTCAGTCTTACACCAGGCATCCTAAATTGGAAAGGAGATATTACAAGACTAATACCTATTAGGAAACATGCAGGAAAATAAAGGCAAGTGTGTTATGAATGTAAGTACAGAAAAAAGTTGATAAGATTTAGCAGTCATCTTTCATCTTCAAGAGACAGAGCACCAGAGTGCAAAATACTGAACAGGCTTCAGTTTTACATTTATATGATAAAAGTGATAGTACCTTCCTAGGTGGGTGGTGTCTACCAACCAACCTGGAGACTACCTACCAGGAAAGTGTTCTAAGGGTCAATGCCCTCATGAATGACCCAGTCCCAAACCAGGCCTCCTGGTAGACAGCATGATCATAATATAAAAAAAGACCTTGGAACCAAAACTTTACCAACCATACTTAAACTAACAATGATTACATACTATTTATTATTATTATTACATTCTGGAGGAGCACTAAACAATGAGGATTACAGCAATCCATAAAAGTGGGACTCCAGCAGAAATCAATAACTACAGGTATTGGCTAATTTCTATAATTTCCGAATTTCTGTAAATTCACTTTTAATTAATAGAGAAATATTATAAATGGTAAGTGTTATATTGTAATGTGTGGTCTCAAATGCAGGATAAAATATAAGTTCACACGTTAAGACAATAGGATAAATATCCTCTATTGTTATGCAAGCATAAAAACTCGTCCAGTACTGAGTTACGGAACAGCAATACGTACATATTAAAAGTACAAAATATACAACCATTAAATCTATGGACTTGATCTGAAGCTTAACTTACTACAGAAATGCAGCTAAGTTTTCTAATGCATTACCTACAAAATAAAACAGAGCCAATTATTCAAAGTTTCCTCACTTACTGAATCTTTTCTTCTGAAGGAGCTGGTGACATCAGATATTTCACTAGGAGTTGGTTCTTCAAACACTTCTGATGCCAGCTCTACAGATGATGGAGGGGGTTTGTTTTCAACACGAAAAAGAGCATCCATTTCCCCTAGACCGCTGTCCGTACGTTCTGAGTCTATGTTGACCAAGATGAAGTTGTCGCTGTCAGAACTCAGGTCACTACGAACTGAAACAGTGTCACTCATGTCTTCTGGACTAGTTTTCACTGCTGACTCAAGGGTGGACATTAAATTGGTAAAACCACTAGTAAGGCCTTTACGTACAGAAGTGAAGCCTGCATTAAGATTACCTTGAAGATTTAATTGCATCATTGGGCCATTGATATGGGAAACGCTAGTGTCGAGAATCTGGCTGCTTCGTAAACTATGGGGCAGGTTGGTCAAGCTACTTGACAGCTGTCTGTTAGCGGTATGTTTTACAGCAGCAGATGGGGATTGTTGCTTACCTGTGTTGACCGGAGAGTCTTGACTAACCAGAGGTTGACTTATGTTGCCATTAGCAGTGTTAGATGGCTGCCTGGAGATGGAGGTAGATATTGGCATTGTTTGTGGTGAAATTAGCTGGTCGACACTGTAGGACTTTGTGATGTCACTGGCAATAGAGCAAGCATCAATTTCATTTGCCTTCTGGACTATACTGTGTTCAGAAGCAGAGTTTCTTATTTCACAACTTGGAGAACCTAAATCGTGGAGATCTGCCGTGGATGACGAATCAGGAAGAAAACTCTCCATGTCTCCAGCAATAAAATCTTTACTGGGATGTGGAGGTGGCATCAATAACGACACATCCACCTGAGGCACCACGACAGAGATCACTAAAGTGTCCCCAAGATTGTCCTGAGCTAAGGCTACACCTGCCATATTAGGATGAGTCAAAATGTTGAGTGTATCATGAGTCAGGTAAGATGTGAGCTCTGTGATAACATCTAACTGTCGCATAAGAAACAGGTACTGGTAATGATTAAGCTGGGCACTGACTAGACTTGGCGTGTGAGCAAGCATGTGTGTGGCAGCTTCTGGTCGGCTACCATCTCCCTTGTCCCCCAGACCACTGGAGGGCTCTCTTACATCTTCCCCACTACTGTCTCGATTGGAATTGTCACCATAAAAGTTTTTTAACAAATGCCTATGAGGTCTTAAGTCTTTTTCTTCACATGACCCTACACTTGATTTCCTTGAATCAACAGAAAGACTAGATTTTGGTTTGATGTAGATCCATAGAGACAAAGGGAAAGCATCCACAAAAGGAACAGGCCTGTTGCGTGCTGCTGGTACCCCAAAAAAATCCACCCAGATTGGTTCACAATGTATAAAGAGGATGTCTCTTGCCTGCATCCAGAGTGCATCACGCTTCATGCTGGAGATGGCTTCATACAAAGAGCTTTCTATCACAGGAGCACTTCTTACATTATCTTCACCTGCAATAAAGAAAAACTTGAAATACTAAATAAATCTATTATCATATGAAAGGTAACAAAATTCATGTTAAAGAGAAATGCTACACAGAATATTTAACAGGTGACGAATAATTATTTTTAAAACTTATATATATCAATTCCATTATCAATAAGCTAAAAACAATTTAAGGATAAGATGTCAAAATATGAAAGAACAAGGTGATGAGTAACTAAAAATCTAGGCATGGAAAGATTTTATCAAACTGGAGTATAGAGGCAGTAAATGCATTCAGATGTTTGGGAGAGGATCTGTCGCAGATGGGCCTATAAAACAAGAGGTGAACCATGGCACTGATGAAGGAGGGGGAGGGGTTGACCACGGACTAAATTATTATTATTATAATCAAAAAGAAGCGCTAAGCCACAAGGACTATACAGCACCATGGACTAAAGCATTTGTGGTGACAATCAATCAGTATTTATTTCCACATGATACATCATTTGTACAAAGTTGGATGGCATTACATCAATCACATGGAAAATCCCATAGTTATGCAGAGCATAGAATGCTTTAGAGCATGCACTTGGGCCTTATCTGCTGTATGAAGAACTGCAGGGTAAGAGAAACCAGTGAAATATGTCAAAGGCCATGAGCACTCCACAGCAACAATCAACTGATGAACTTGCACCACCATCACAAGATACCCAGCCTACAACCTTGGCCTGGAAGGGTCGCAACCACCATCTTCACTCCAAGATGTCAAGTGTCCTGAACTAGACTTGAGGTTAAGAAATAATGTACAGCATTAATGTTATCATTTTTTAACTACATGTACTCTTTCTTTTAACTGTCTGAATCTCACTACAGTTCAGATATTTTACAGAGCAGTTTGACTGACAAAATTAGATAGAAAAAATTATTGTTTTTTGAAGAATTATGCTACTTTTTTTTTTCTGATGTCTAAGGAACACAACCTTATTTTACCTGTGTACTTTTTAGACCATAAGTAGCATAAATCGCTGGTGATGCAGTTCTCTGAATGTAAACAACGTGAATTATGAATGTCTGCTGTATATTATTGTGTACTTGTTGATCCTGTCTATACCGTATATTATCACCATTAGTCAATTTTCTTGTTACTTAAAATATTCCCTAAAAGTAATATTCCCATCTCATGAGTGCCTAACACCTACAAAAATATGAAAAATATGAAAAGGCATATGATAGAGTGGATAAGGGAGCAATGTGGCAGATATTGCAAGTATACCTACCATCCGACTTGCGACCTGCTCGACATACATCCACTTGACTTATGATCGTGCATCAGGCAGCTGGGCTGGGCAGGCTGACGCATACCACTGTACAGTATTTGACAATACTCGCGGCGGCAATGTGCCATGCAGGCAGCATCGATTTGAGTTGCCCTGCCCTATCAGCAGCATCATACTGTATTAACCCTTTGAGGGTCGACAGGCCCTCTCCGAAACTCGTTCTCAGGGTCGGCCAAATTTAAAAAAAAAAAAAATTATTTTTTCTTATGAAAAGATAGAGAATCTTTTCCCGATCATAAAGACACCAAAAGTTTGAAATTTGATAGAAAACTTACGGAATTATGCTCTCGCAAAGTTAGCGGTCTCGGCGATGTTTACGTATCGGCGATTTTGCCCACTTTGAGCCCCATTTTCGGCCAATTTCACTGTACTAGTCGACAAAAAACATGAATATTTCGCTAGAACTCCATTTTTTCTATCGAATGGGTGCAAGAAACCACTCATTTATGAAATTCAACTATCCAGTACAGTGGTCAGAATTTAGCAATTTTACCAATTTCACACAAATTTCAAAAGATGCCAATTTCCGAATAGGGTCCAGAATAAACAAGAAAGACATTCCTGGCACTAAAATGACACTTCCTCTAGTCATTATTCACGTCTCAAGGCCCCTCTTATATTCTTTTGCTTTCCACTTTGAATTTTTATTTTCACAAAAAATATAAGATTTACTGTTATGCAGACTACTGCATTAGTGTAAAAAATGGTATAAATATTATTGGTGCACTTGTGAAAGAATATTAGACTCACCAGTTGACGTGTATTGCACGCTTGGCACGATTTGTTTACTTTTGAAGTTTGGTAAAAATCGAACATTTCTGCTACTTTGAGCTCAATTTCAAGGCACCTTTCTTTGTAAAACCAGTCAAAATCATCTCTCTTTCTGTAATATGTCTTCCATTCTATAAAATGAGACCAAGAAAACTAGAATACAACAATAAATACCTTACGAAAATACACTGCAAAGTCGCTGATTTATTCAAAAAAATGGTCAAAGTTTTTTTTTTCTCATTATGCACTGTGTGCTGCAGTATTTTTTTTAGACTGTGCACACTGACCACATAGACCGATTCTTTCATATGAAGGCCTACCAGCTTTCTCCCACTAGATTTGAGGCCGCTAGAATTTATGAGTACTAGTACGTCAAAAACCCCTACGCGTAAGACGTACTAGTACGACGAAAACCCTCAAAGGGTTAACTGTACTAACTGGACAGTAAATTTCACCATGGCCCCTAAGAGGAAGTCTGAATCTTGCACTGGAGATTGTGGCAAGAAGGCAAGAAAGGCTCTTATTCTCGAACTATATTTGTTTTCACTGTTGCACATAAATCTGTCTGTATCTGTCTGCCTGAATACCTGTCTGTCTGTCTAGATCTGTCTGCTTATCTGTCTTTATGTCTTCCTGTGTGTGTCCTTCTGTCTACCCGTGCGTCTGTCTTTCTGTCTGCTTGTCTGTCTCAGAGAGCTACTCGTGAACCAACAGGTATTGCACACAAAGCAGAGTCGTCACATCTTCAGTATGACGCTAATATCAGCTCTACAACTTATTTATCTATCACAATTCATCTAATATGACATAATAAACAAAATAAATACCATAAAAACCTGATATACATTCTAGAATGAATAAAATATGAACATAACTGCTTTAACCCTTTGGGGGTCGACAGGTCCTCTGAGACTTGTTCTCAGGGTCGGCCAAATTTCAAAAAAAAAAAAAAAATATTTTTTCTTATGAAAAGATAGAGAATCTTTTCCCGATCATAATGACACCAAAAGTATGAAATTTGATGCAAAACTTACGAAATTATGCTCTCGCGAAGTTAGCAGTCTCGATGATGTTTATGCATTGGCGATTTTGCCCACTTTGAGCCCTATTTTCGGCCAATTCCAGTGTACTAGTCGACAAAAATCATAACTATTTCGTTAAAACTCCATCTTTTCTATCGAATGAGTACAAAATTTTAGCAATTTTGCCAATTTCACACAAATTTCAAAAGATGCCAATTTCTGAATAGGGTCCAGAATAAACAAGAAAGACATTCCTGGCACTAAAATAACAAGTTCTCTGTTCGTTAGTCACATCCCCAGGCCCCTCTTATATTTCTTTGGCTTTCCACTTTGAATTTTTATTCTTACAAAAAAATAAGATTTACTGTTATGCAGACTACTGCATTAGTGTAATGGTATAAATAATATCAGCGCACTTGTGAAAGAATATTAGACTCACCAGTTGATGTGTATTGGACGCTTGGCATGATTTGTTTACTTTTGAACTTGGGTAAAAATTGAACATTTCTGCTACTTTGAGCTCAATTTCAAGGTACTTTTCGTTGTAAAACCAGTCAAAATCATCTCAATTTCTGTAATATGTCTTCCATTCTATAAAATGAGACCAAGAAAACTAGAATACAACAATAAATACCATACGAAAATGCAGTGCAAAGCCGCTGTTTTAATCCAAAAACACGGTCAAAGTTTTTTTTTTCTCATTATGCACTGTGTGCTGCATGATTTTTTTTATACTGCGCACACTGACCACATAGACCCATTCTTTCATATGTAGGCCTACCAGCTTTCTCTCACTAGATTTGAGGGCGCTAGAATTTAGGCGTACTAGTACGTCAAAAACCCTGGGTCGTAAGACGTACTAGTACGTCCAAAACCCCCAAAGGGTTAAACTCCACATCTTGTGCCTGTGTTGGCGTGTAGGTACACATTAAAATCACTAAGAGTGTGTTATTGGTCTTGAAGATGCCATATTAATAATGATAATAATAACACAATAATAATCACTGTGAGGCGCGTTAAATGTGTATAAAACGTTAATATAGACATTTTGCTTAATCCATCTATGTGCAAGAAAGGTATAAAATATCGACAAGATGAAAGTTAAGACACATGTGCAACATCTGGTTATCGTTATTGTAGACGTTCCGCCATCCAGTGGCTTTATCAATACAGATTCTAGGACATAATTAGAAGACAGTAGAACTATATACAAAAGATGAGGTAATCAGTCCCTTAGCCTTGGAGTTGGTGTTGAGAGCACCATGGAGGTAGAGATTCTGGAGCAAAGGCAAGGAGACTGGTGTTTATGTAGGTGTCAGTGAATAGGGAAGTGTAACAGACGAGGGCATAGTCACTGGTAGGTGGGATTCCCCAGTGGAAGTAGGTCCTACCCAAAGGAATGGGTTAGTTGTAGTAGACGTGAAGGTCTTGTAGATGTCCTCTGAACCAAGATTCCATGATGTTGCAGTGTCTGACAAGTTGTGCAAGAAAGGTATAAAATACTGACAAGATAAAAGTTAAGATACACGTGCAACATCTGGTTATCTTCATTGTAGACGTTCCGCCATCCAGTGTATTGATAAAGCTACTGGATGGCAGAACGTCTACAATAAAGATAACCAGATGTTGCACATGTATCTTAACTTTCATCTTGTTGGTATTTTATACCAATTCTTCCTTTAATGTATTCCACCAGCTACTTCACAATAATTTTATTCTGTAAACAGTAAATAAGGAGCGACACTGACTAATACTGATCCTAAGTGTTGTTTTACTATGATACACAATCCCTGAAAGTTTCAGGCTGACAAGGATATATTCTTAAGTTATGGCTTGGAAACTGCAAACCATATAAAGCAGAAATTAGAAAAATTGTGACCCACACAACTCAGTACTGAGGATATCTACACTTCTTTCTTTCAACAAACTGGCCATATCCCACTGAAGCTGAGTGGCCCAAAGAGAAAAACAAAAGTTTCTCTTTTTAACTCTAGTAATGTATACAGGAGAAGGGGTTACTAGCCCCTTGCTCCTGGCATTTTAGTCGCCTCTTACGACACACATGGCTTACAGAGGAAGAATTCTGTTCCACTTTTCCATGGAGAGGATATCTACACATTCTATTATTAACACTTACCCATTACATGCTTGACAAACTTATGACATATGGGTTGGAAGTCAGTAGATGATGCTGGAAAAGTTGATGCAAAGAAGAGCTCTCCCTGCTGTGCTGCTTCAAGGGTAGTTGCCAGAGACATCAGAGACCCAGGCAAAGTTGGGTCAGCTGGCCGCACATTAGAGAGAATGACTCTAGATGCCTGAATGTGCATAGAATGTGGACGGTCTCGCTGATTACTGTGTTCACCCACTCCATCAAATATAGCCTGAAATGAAAAAGATATACATCCTTGAAAACCTCAATAATATCAAATACTGGATGAGGCATTCTACATTAGGATATTACAGTCTTACACAGTCATATATTATACATACAATTATCTAACAAACAATTTCTTATATTTCTTAAAATTTCTTCAAATAATTAATTTTATCAAAAGTATTCAAATACTATAAACAAAAATCAAAATGGTAAGATTTTATAATGACTATAAACATCTTTTAAAGTGGAGAACAAACTTAGTACAGCCTCTCCTCACTTAACGATGGAGTTCCGTTCCTAAGACCACATCAGTAAAAGAATTCGTCACTAAGCAAGGTAGCGGGTTTGTGTCAACCATCTTTGATATTGTTTTAATGTCAACTCTGCACCATTTATAAATTTTTTTTTAGTATATTTTGAAATGTGTACTGTATACTGTAATTAACAGAATATAACCTCTCTTCACTTAATGACGGAGATCCTAAGCCAAGACCATGTTGGAAAGCGAATCTGTCACTAAGTGAGGAGCATACTATAATGGTAGTGGGTTTGTGATAACCATCTTTGATATTGTTTTAATGTCACTTTTGTACCATTTATGACATGTCTGGTATTTTTTAAATGTTTACACAGTATACTGTACAGTAGACTGTCATTTGTCATGAGTTTATTTGGCACTCTCTGGGTATAGCACGACTGAAGAATTGTGGCACAATTTCATGTAACACAACGTAAAATTAATTTAACATGGTTCAGTTTGCGGGAAGTAAAAAAAAATTCCCCTTTCATCCAGCGGCCGCCTTGTTATGGATCAGCTGGCAAGACCTGCTGTCCCCAGCCACCCCCCGACACCAGCCCACCATTCGTACTTCATGTGTGTCCAGTCCAACGTCTTTGCTACAAGCTTGTGATTGTGAATTGTGTTTTGATCTTTTAATTACAATATCTTGTAGGTAGTAGGTTGATAGACAGCAACCACCCAGGGAGGTACTACCGTCCTGCCAAGTGAGTAAAACGAAAGCCTGTGATTGTTTTACATGATGGTAGGATTGCTGATGTCTTTTGTCTGTCTCATAAATATGCAAGATTACAGGTATGTCTTGCTACTTCTACTTACACTTAGGTCACACTACACATACATGTACACATTTATTTATACACACTCATCTGAGTTTTCTTTGATTTTATCTTAATAGTTCTTGGTCTTATTACTTTTCCTTTTATATCCATGGGGAAGTGGAATAAGAATCTTTCCTCCGTAAGCCATGCGTGTTGTAAAAGTCAACTAAAATGCCGGGAACAATGGGCTAGTAACCCCTTTTCCTGTAAAGATTACTAAAAAGAATAAGAAGAAGAAAATTGTCAAAGTGGGAAGCCTGAATATGCGTGGATGTTGTGCAGATGATAAGAAAGAGATGATTGTGGATGTTATGAATGAGAAGAAGCTGGATGTCCTGGCTTTAAGTGAAACAAAGCTGAAGGGGGTGGGAGAGTTTCAGTGGAGAGGAATAAATGGAATTAGGTCAGGGGTTTCAAATAGAGTTAGAGCTAAAGAAGGAGTAGCAATAATGTTGAAGGATAAGCTATGGCAGGAAAAGAGGGACTATAAATGTATTTATTCAAGGATTATGTGGAGTAAAATAAAGATTCGATGTGAAAAGTGGGTTATAATAAGCGTGTATGCACCTGGAGAAGAGAGAAGTGTAGAGGAGAGAGAGAGATTTTGGGAAATGTTGAGTAAATGCATGGGGAGTTTTGAATCAAGTGTGAGAGTAATGGTGGTTGGGGATTTCAATGCTAAAGTGGGTAAAAATGTTATGGAGGGAGTAGTAGGTAAATTTGGGGTGCCAGGGGTAAATGTAAATGGGGAGCCTTTAATTGAGCTATGTGTAGAAAGAGATTTGGTAATAAGTAATACATATTTTATGAAAAAGAGGATAAATAAATATACAAGGTATGATGTAGCAGGTAATGAAAGTAGTTTATTAGATTATGTATTGGTGGATAAAAGGCTGATGGGTAGGCTCCAGGATGTACATGTTTATAGAGGGGCAACTGATATATCGGATCATTATTTAGTTGTAGCTACAGTTAAAGCAAGAGGTAGATGGGAAAAGAGGAAGGTGGCAACAACAAGTAAGAGGGAGGTGAAAGTGTATAAACTAAGGGAGGAGGAAGTTCGGGTGAGATATAAGCGACTATTGGCAGAAAGGTGGGCTAGTGCAAAGATGAGTAGTGGGGGGGGGGGTTGAAGAGGGTTGGAATAGTTTTAAAAATGCAGTATTAGAATGTGGGGCAGAAGTTTTGTGGTTATAGGAGGGTGGGGGCAGGAGGAAAGACGAGTGATTGGTGGAATGATGAAGTAAAGGGTGTGATAAAAGAGAAAAACGTAGCTTATGAGAGGTTTTTACAAAGCAGAAGTGTTATATGAAGAGCAGAGTATATGGAGAGGAAAAGAAAGGTAAAGAGAGTGGTGAGAGAGTGCAAAAGGAGAGCAGATGATAGAGTGGGAGAGGCACTGTCAAGAAATTTTAATGAAAATAAGAAAAAATTTTGGAGCGAGTTAAACAAGTTAAGAAAGCCTAGGGAAAGTATGGATTTGTCAGTTAAAAACAGAGTAGGGGAGTTAGTAGATGGGGAGAGGGAGGTAGTGGGTAGATGGCGAGAATATTTTGAGGAACTTTTAAATGTTAAGGAAGAAACAGAGGCAGTAATTTCATGCACTGGTCAGGGAGGTATACCATCTTTTAGGAGTGAAGAAGAGCAGAATGTAAGTGTGGGGGAGGTACGTGAGGCATTACGTAAAATGAAAGGGGGTAAAGCAGCTGGAACTGATGGGATCATGACAGAAATGTTAAAAGCAGGGGGGGATATAGTGTTGGAGTGGTTGGTACTTTTGTTTAATAAATGTATGAAAGAGGGGAAGGTTTATATATTCATAGATGGGGTTGTAAAGGAAGTAAATGCTAGGGTGTTCGGGAGAGGGGTGGGATTAAATTTTGGGGAATCAAATTCAAAATGGGAAATGACACACTTACTTTTCGTTGATGATACTGTGCTTATGGGAGATTCTAAAGAAAAATTGCAAAGGTTAGTGGATGAGTTTGGGAATGTGTGTAAAGGTAGAAAGTTGAAAGTGAACATAGAAAAGAGTAAGGTGATGAGGGTGTCAAATGATTTAGATAAAGAAAAATTGGATATCAAATTGGGGAGGAGGAGTATGGAAGAAGTGAATGTTTTCAGATACTTGGGAGTTGACGTGTCGGCGGATGGATTTATGAAGGATGAGGTTAATCATAGAATTGATGAGGGAAAAAAGGTGAGTGGTGCGTTGAGGTATATGTGGAGTCAAAAAAACGTTATCTATGGAGGCAAAGAAGGGAATGTATGAAAGTATAGTAGTACCAACACTCTTATATGGGTGTGAAGCTTGGGTGGTAAATGCAGCAGCGAGGAGACGGTTGGAGGCAGTGGAGATGTCCTGTTTAAGGGCAATGTGTGGTGTAAATATTATGCAGAAAATTCGGAGTGTGGAAATTAGGAAAATGTGTGGAGCTAATAAAAGCATTAGTCAGCGGGCAGAAAAGGGGTTGTTGAGGTGGTCTGGTCATTTAGAGAGAATGGATCAAAGTAGAATGACATGGAAAGCATATAAATTTATAGGGGAAGGAAGGCGGGGTAGGGGTCGTCCTCGAATGGGTTGGAGAGAGGGGGTAAAGGAGGTTTTGTGGGAAAGGGGCTTGGACTTCCAGCAAGCGTGCATGAGCGTGTTAGATAGGAGTGAATGGAGACGAATGGTACTTGGGACCTGACGATCTGTTGGAGTGTGAGCAAGGTAATATTTAGTGAAGGGAGGCAAAGAGGGGAATGTATGAGAGTATAGTTTTACCAACGCTCTTATATGGGTGTGAAGAGTGGGTGATGAATGTTGCAGCGAGGAGAAGGCTGGAGGCAGTGGAGATGTCATGTCTGAGGGCAATGTGTGGTGTGAATATAATGCAGAGAATTCGTAGTGTGGAAGTTAGGAGGAGGTGTGGGATTACCAAAACTGTTGTCCAGAGGGCTGAGGAAGGGTTGTTGACGTGGTTCGGACATGTAGAGAGAATGGAGCGAAACAGAATGACTTCAAGAGTGTATAAGTCTGTAGTGGAAGGAAGGCGGGGTAGGGGTCGGCCTAGGAAAGGTTGGAGGGAGGGGGTAAAGGAGGTTTTGTGTGCGAGGGGCTTGGACTTCCAGCAGGCATGCGTGAGCGTGTTTGATAGGAGTGAATGGAGACAAATGGTTTTTAATACTTGACGTGCTGTTGGAGTGTGAGCAAAGTAACATTTATGAAGGGATTCAGGGAAACCGGCAGGCCGGACTTGAGTCCTGGAGATGGGAAGTACAGTGCCTGCACTCTGAAGGAGGGGTGTTAACCCTTTCAGGGTCCGTCCCGTAGATCTACGGCTTTATGGTGAGTGTCCAAACCGTAGATCTACGCCAAGAGCTCAGCTCACTCTGATAAACTGTGAGTGGTACATTTGGGCCTAGATATGAGAGAATACATCTATGTGGTATGTGTGCACCACATAAAACAGATCCTGCAGCACACTGTGTATAATGAGAGAAAAAAACTGAAATCATGATTTT
>NC_091304.1:51622112-51679612 GCF_038502225.1 Cherax quadricarinatus
GGTTCTCACTAACACACCTGCGGCCACAAGGTTCTCACTAACACACCTGCTTCTCACCAACACACCTGCGGCCACAAGGTTCTCACTAACACACCTGCCACAAGGTTCTCACTAACACACCTGTGGCCACAAGGTTCTCACCTCACTAACACACCTGTGGCCACAAGGTTCTCACTAACACACCTGTGGCCACAAGGTTCTCACTAACACACCTGCGGCCACAAGGTTCTCACTAACACACCTGCGGCCACAAGGTTCTCACTAACACACCTGTGGCCACAAGGTTCTCACTAACACACCTGTGGCCACAAGGTTCTCACTAACACACCTGCGGCCACAAGGTTCTCACTAACACACCTGCGGCCACAAGGTTCTCACTAACACACCTGCGGCCACAAGGCCACAAGGTTCTCACTAACACCCCTGCGGCCACAAGGTTCTCACTACCACACCTGCGGCCACAAGGTTCTCACTAACACACCTGCGGCCACAAGGTTCTCACTAACACACCTGCGGCCACAAGGTTCTCACTAACACACCTGCGGCCACAAGGTTCTCACTAACACACCTGCGGCCACAAGGTTCTCACTAACACACCTGCGGCCACAAGGTTCTCACTAACACACCTGCGGCCACAAGGTTCTCACTAACACACCTGTGGCCACAAGGTTCTCACTAACACACCTGCGGCCACAAGGTTCTCACCAACTTACAAATGATTGCAAAATACTTTCAAATACTGATTAACTTGTAATTTCCTAAGGGAAGATTTCATTCTCATATTCTTGATAATTTAGTTTTGCCAGATCTTTTTTTGCCCTGAGTGTCATAGTCTCAAAGTTAATTAAGAAGTGACAGCATTATTAAACATTTCTCATAATTTGACGAACAGTTCCCCCTCCTTTTTTTTTTTTTTTGAACCAGGAGAAATAAACTTCATTTTGTTGTTTTGGGTCACGCTTTATCCGAAAGTTTGTAAAGCCTTTTAAAGGCTCACCAATTGGCTTCCTTCCTCTGTTGGTAGAGATTTCCGAATCGCAAAACAGAGGTGAAACTGAAAGATGTATCAGTTCGACTTTAACCATTGTCATGGGTCGACAAGGATCAAGTCGGTGTTTACAAACACATGGTGAATGACAGTGAGTCATTTCGACCGGTCCCTATTAAGATTTCTTCTTATTTATGTTAAGCTTGTGTTGCTTCGTGGCAAATAGCGTCATGACAACGCTTCTTAATGACAAGTTTAAGGCTCCAACGTCACTTAAGGGAATAAATTCTTGCACGTCTGAAGGCTCTAGTGGGAACAAATTCTTGCACGTCTGAAGGCTCTAGTGGGAACAAATTCTTGCGCGTCTGAAGGCTCTAGTGGGAACAAATTCTTGCGCGTCTGAAGGCTCTAGTGGGAACATATTCTTGCACGTCTGAGTGCTTGTGAAGCACACTGGTGTGTTCTCACCGGTAAGGTGAGGCTCCCTAAAAGTTGCAATTCGTTGGTTTCTTAATTTGCTGAAGCATCAGTTCTCTGGACTTCCAAATTACTTCAGTCTCCAGCACATCAAACGAGAATATAGTTCTGTGCTACACATGTTCCCACTAGACAAAATGGTCTTAGTACCCACGAAGCTTTGGCATATACGGTTTAAAAAAAATGTCTAATATCCATTTCCAAAAATGAAAATTAGAGGTGTCTCCAAATTATTATCTCCTCGACATGGCTAGACTTCCTAAATGACCAGATAATGAAAATACCAATATACCTGTGAACTCTAAGGAATTCCAACCTCATGGATGTTTGGGGTCGAAAAATGCTACAGAATCCTGCATCAGTGCCAGAAACTCTTGTCTAATGTCTATGATGAGAGTCTGGCGGTGACACCCATGATACATGCAACATGTATCTCAGTATTGGTAATACATGCAACATGTTTACCTCCGAGATATTTACGCATCTCATACTTCTTTTTCTCTTACATAGTTCTTTTTCAGTCGTAATAAACACTAGTTATTAAAAGAGTTAGTGGAGAATAAGAGAGGTGAGTAAAGACGTTATATAACATGAATAGACAGAATAGGGAAAGTGGAAAATAGTTTGTAGAGGAAGAGAGAGAGTACGTACGTGTACATGAGAGAGAAGAACAGCTGAGGATTTGGGAAGTCCACAACGAGGTTCTGTTGAGAAGAACTGTCTATTGCTTTCTATATGAAGGACTATCGTGCAGTATCTAGGTGTATGAAGCAAGGATAGAAAACCAGAAGGCTCTCTTCTTGCTATCCAAATCTCTGTCCACTGATGACATGAAAACAGGGAAAAAAAATACCCAATACCATTTAGGAAAAAGTCTGGAATTTATAGAAAAAATGAAAGTCGATGGAGTTCATGGACTACAATCGCATTTACTAAATCAGTACTGTCACTCAGCACTGACACTCAGCACTGACACTCAGCACTGACACTCAGCACTGTCACTCAGCACTGACACTCAGAGTTGAGCGTACCATCAGGTACGGTAAGATTTATTCAGCCATCTATTATCACTCTTCAACTTTTATAAGTATGAATGAACTTGTTGCTTCGTTGTCAGCTGATCGTGCTGAGGCAGTTGCTGACCTTATGTCAGGAAGCTGCTGACTTCGGATATTCTCAATGTTGAATCTAGTTGAATCCTAAACTTGAGAAGTCTGTCCAGCTGGTTCATGAATGGCAATACCGTTTTCGCCCTCACAACCTTTGCTGGTAATTTATTCCATTCTTCTGCTATTCCATTCACAGAAAAGCATTACATTAGTTTGTGTTGCATCTTCAGCCTTGAAGTTTTATCCCGCTGTATCGAGTCGTGGACTGTTTCAGCAGTTCGGACAGTTTCCTCGTATCTGGACGAGGCTTCCTCGTAGTCTCCGCTTCCTAAGACAGCGATAAAACGTTGATTACAATAAGCTTTGTGCCTATGGTTTGTTTTTGAGTGATGGAGTCTGGTAACTTCTCTCTCTCTCTCTCTCTCTCTCTCTCTCTCTCTCTCTCTCTCTGTCCAGTATATTATCGTCTTTTATGTCATTTAGAGAGTGAAAAAAGATAGCTCATTTTGGTTGAAGTTTCTAGCAATGGTGTCAAATATTTTCTTGGTTGCTCTCAGCTGGCCGTCGTTTGCTACTTCTGATGTCGCTGCTTATTATTACTCCAAGTTTCTTCTCGTGTTTTGGTTAGTTTGTTGACTATTACAACCCAGAAGTCCCAATGGCCTGTTATCCTGGGTGTAAAGGGAGCAAAATAAACACAGCAGAAAAACTTTTGACTTATATTATCCTTCACCAATTTAGAAGAGAAGTATGTACACTATATACACCATGTACAGCAATAGGTATTAGTGCACTCCACGGTAAGCAAGGCAGAATAGAAGCCACTAGTGAGCAGACCGTGCTTCAACCAGCTCTACAATGGGAATGACAAGGGCAGATAGGTGAGTGGTACCCACATCACCTCTGCGATTGCCAAAACCATCTTCTCATTGGCTGGAACCTGGGTACTGGTTGAACGACGGGGCCCCATCATCAACCCTCAGTCACCTGGTTCGCTGGATGGGGGAGATAGCCTGTAAATGAGGGTGTGTACATGCGCCGAATAAAAGTTACGTATTCTTTGCATGCCACATTGACTAACATTTACTATTCATGGAATGATTCAACCACGTGAAAAAAAAAACATACACGATAAAATTATAAATATGTATTTGGGTCAACAATTGTGATTCTCCTGCTGTATAGCCCTTGTGGCTTAGCGCTTCTTTTTTTTGATTATAATAATAATGTGATTCTCCTCAGCAAAATAATACTAGAAAATTCATCATTAAAATTCTCTTTCTTTTTACTCAAAATTTGTGCATTGTGCCAGTTCAATATACTTTTTTAGCACAGTTAAAAAAAACAAATCAAAGGAAATGTTGTTTCAAATTCTGTAGTAAAACTAAAAAAAAAAAAACTGATCAATTAAAAAAGTTAGGTTATTTAGAACGATTAATTACAAAAATTTCCTTCAAATGTCAATATAAGAAAATAAACCAACGAGATTATTAAAAGTAATATTATCAGATATTGTAAATTATTATTGTCACGGGTTTTGTGGAGTGGAATTATTAATTTTGGTATATTTGATGATGTTACTGTTAGCAGAATATTAAATTGTTCCTCCAGCAAGTATATATGATCATCCTTGACGTAGTATATATGATCATCCTTGACGTAGTATATATGATCATCCTTGACGTAGTGTATATGATCATCCTTGACGTAGTATATATGATCATCCTTGACGTAGTATATATGATCATCCTTGACGTAGTGTATATGATCATCCTTGACGTAGTGTATATGATCATCCTTGACGTAGTGTATATGATCATCCTTGACGTAGTATATATGATCATCCTTGACGTAGTATATATGATCATCCTTGACGTAGTGTATATGATCATCCTTGACGTAGTATATATGATCATCCTTGACGTAGTGTATATGATCATCCTTGACGTAGTATATATGATCATCCTTGACGTAGTGTATATGATCATCCTTGACGTAGTGTATATGATCATCCTTGACGTAGTGTATATGATCATCCTTGACGTAGTGTATATGATCATCCTTGACGTAGTGCATATGATCATCCTTGACGTAGTGTATATGATCATCCTTGACGTAGTGTATATGATCATCCTTGACGTAGTGTATATGATCATCCTTGACGTAGTATATATGATCATCCTTGACGTAGTATATATGATCATCCTTGACGTAGTATATATGATCATCCTTGACGTAGTATATATGATCATCCTTGACGTAGTGTATATGATCATCCTTGACGTAGTATATATGATCATCCTATGATCATTCTTGATCCTTGACGTAGTGTATATGATCATCCTTGACGTAGTGTATATGATCATCCTTGACGTAGTGTATATGATCATCCTTGACGTAGTGTATATGATCATCCTTGACGTAGTGCATATGATCATCCTTGACGTAGTGTATATGATCATCCTTGACGTAGTGTATATGATCATCCTTGACGTAGTGTATATGATCATCCTTGACGTAGTGTATATGATCATCCTTGACGTAGTGTATATGATCATCCTTGACGTAGTATATATGATCATCCTTGACGTAGTGTATATGATCATCCTTGACGTAGTGTATATGATCATCCTTGACGTAGTATATATGATCATTCTTGACGTAGTATATATGATCATCCTTGACGTAGTATATATGATCATCCTTGACGTAGTATATATGATCATCCTTGACGTAGTGTATATGATCATCCTTGACGTAGTATATATGATCATCCTTGACGTAGTGTATATGATCATCCTTGACGTAGTGTATATGATCATCCTTGACGTAGTGTATATGATCATCCTTGACGTAGTGTATATGATCATCCTTGACGTAGTGCATATGATCATCCTTGACGTAGTGTATATGATCATCCTTGACGTAGTGTATATGATCATCCTTGACGTAGTGTATATGATCATCCTTGACGTAGTGTATATGATCATCCTTGACGTAGTGTATATGATCATCCTTGACGTAGTGTATATGATCATCCTTGACGTAGTGTATATGATCATCCTTGACGTAGTGTATATGATCATCCTTGACGTAGTATATATGATCATTCTTGACGTAGTATATATGATCATTCTTGACGTAGTATATATGATCATCCTTGACGTAGTGTATATGATCATCCTTGACGTAGTGTATATGATCATCCTTGACGTAGTGTATATGATCATCCTTGACGTAGTGTATATGATCATCCTTGACGTAGTGTATATGATCATCCTTGACGTAGTGTATATGATCATCCTTGACGTAGTATATATGATCATTCTTGACGTAGTATATATGATCATTCTTGACGTAGTGTATATGATCATCCTTGACGTATTGTATATGATCATCCTTGACGTAGTGTATATGATCATCCTTGACGTAGTGTATATGATCATCCTTGACGTAGTGTATATGATCATCCTTGACGTAGTGTATATGATCATCCTTGACGTAGTGTATATGATCATCCTTGACGTAGTGTATATGATCATCCTTGACGTAGTGTATATGATCATCCTTGACGTAGTGTATATGATCATCCTTGACGTAGTGTATATGATCATCCTCGACGTAGTGTATATGATCATCCTTGACGTAGTGTATATGATCATCCTTGACATAATGTTTATGAACAGTCTTGACGCAGTGTTAATAAGCAGCCTCGACGTAGCAGTGTTTACAAACATCGTTCCCAAGACTACAACTCAACAAACACAACAAACACAACAAACACAACAAACACAACAAACACAACAAACACAACAAACACAACAAACACAACAAACACAGTAACAAGTTACATCAGTCAGTCAAGACATACACAGGAGGTTCCTCCGATACGTACTGAACAATTAAGTAATTACTGAACCCATCATTTCAACGCCTCAAGGAATAAATGCTCCTTCATGCTGGTGAGCAACAGACCAAGGAACATGTTCCTCCCCGTCCATGAATCGAACCCCATTGTTTCTCGTCTACCTACCTACCTGGAGTCTACAGGTGTAGCCTCACAAACTAAATATAATAATAATCTTGCAAGTCAAACACCATTATAGAAATATTGAAGCTTACTTCCATTATCAAGGGATAAATTTCCTACATAAATGAAAACGCTTGAGTCAGCTGTGTTTAAAGTTCCATTTTAAGTATCTCATAAGACAACTGGTAACTTTATGTTATTAACTAGCTGTGTCCTGAAGCTAATTCTTCATGCGCCTGGCTTAGCTCCTGAAGCTAATTCTTCATGCGCCTGGCTTAGCTCTTGAAGCTAATTCTTCATGCGCCTGGCTTAGCTCTTGAAGCTAATTCTTCATGCGCCTGGCTTAGCTCTTGAAGCTAATTCTTCATGCGCCTGGCTTAGCTCTTGAAGCTAATTCTTCATGCGCCTGGCTTAGCTCCTGAAGCTAATTCTTCATGCGCCTGGCTTAGCTCTTGAAGCTAATTCTTCATGCGCCTGGCTTAGCTCTTGAAGCTAATTCTTCATGCGCCTGACTTAGCTCTTGAAGCTAATTCTTCATGCGCCTGGCTTAGCTCTTGAAGCTAATTCTTCATGCGCATGGCTTAGCTCTTGAAGCTAATTCTTCATGCGCCTGGCTTAGCTCCTGAAGCTAATTCTTCATGCGCCTGACTTAGCTCCTGAAGCTAATTCTTCATGCGCCTGACTTAGCTCCTGAAGCTAATTCTTCATGCCCCTGGCTTAGCTCTTGAAGCTAATTCTTCATGCGCCTGGCTTAGCTCTTGAAGCTAATTCTTCATGCGCCTGGCTTAGCTCTTGAAGCTAATTCTTCATGCGCCTGGCTTAGCTCTTGAAGCTAATTCTTCATGCGCCTGGCTTAGCTCTTGAAGCTAATTCTTCATGCGCCTGGCTTAGCTCCTGAAGCTAATTCTTCATGCGCCTGACTTAGCTCCTGAAGCTAATTCTTCATGCGCCTGACTTAGCTCCTGAAGCTAATTCTTCATGCCCCTGGCTTAGCTCTTGAAGCTAATTCTTCATGCGCCTGGCTTAGCTCTTGAAGCTAATTCTTCATGCGCCTGGCTTAGCTCTTGAAGCTAATTCTTCATGCGCCTGGCTTAGCTCTTGAAGCTAATTCTTCATGTGCCTGGCTTAGCTCTTGAAGCTAATTCTTCATGCGCCTGGCTTAGCTCTTGAAGCTAATTCTTCATGCGCCTGACTTAGCTCTTGAAGCTAATTCTTCATGCGCCTGGCTTAGCTCTTGAAGCTAATTCTTCATGCGCCTGACTTAGCTCCTGAAGCTAATTCTTCATGCGCCTGGTTTAGCTCTTGAAGCTAATTCTTCATGCGCCTGGCTTAGCTCTTGAAGCTAATTCTTCATGTGCCTGGCTTAGCTCTTGAAGCTAATTCTTCATGCGCCTGGCTTAGCTCTTGAAGCTAATTCTTCATGCGCCTGACTTAGCTCTTGAAGCTAATTCTTCATGCGCCTGGCTTAGCTCTTGAAGCTAATTCTTCATGCGCCTGACTTAGCTCCTGAAGCTAATTCTTCATGCGCCTGGTTTAGCTCTTGAAGCTAATTCTTCATGCGCCTGGCTTAGCTCTTGAAGCTAATTCTTCATGCGCCTGGCTTAGCTCTTGAAGCTAATTCTTCATGTGCCTGGCTTAGCTCCTGAAGCTAATTCTTCATGCGCCTGGCTTAGCTCTTGAAGCTAATTCTTCATGCGCCTGACTTAGCTCTTGAAGCTAATTCTTCATGCGCCTGGTTTAGCTCTTGAAGCTAATTCTTCATGCGCCTGGCTTAGCTCTTGAAGCTAATTCTTCATGCGCCTGGCTTAGCTCTTGAAGCTAATTCTTCATGTGCCTGGCTTAGCTCCTGAAGCTAATTCTTCATGCGCCTGGCTTAGCTCTTGAAGCTAATTCTTCATGCGCCTGGCTTAGCTCTTGAAGCTAATTCTTCATGCGCCTGGCTTAGCTCCTGAAGCTAATTCTTCATGCGCCTGGCTTAGCTCTTGAAGCTAATTCTTCATGCGCCTGGCTTAGCTCCTGCAGCTAATTCTTCATGCGCCTGGCTTAGCTCTTGAAGCTAAAAGTTGTATTAGTTCTACGTTTTTCACCCGCTGACGTTAGCTCTAACAAAGTTGTTTGATGAAAAAGAGCTCTTCTAAAGCTCACTTTTAGCTGGGCTTGTCGCTACTAGTGACCACTGTATAGTACCCGGTATTGTTTGCGTGGATATACTTACAATAAGATTATTACAACTCCCAGAACGGAGTGAGGTCTGAACCAATGGCGAGATAGTTCTACAAGCAGCAGGCCAGTGTGTTAACCATTGTACAATGTCAGCCTTGTAAGAGTCATCATCACGTGTTGAGTATACCTGGTAAAGCCTTGTAAGAGTCATCCTCCTAGGTGTAAGAATTACAGGGGAATAAACGTGTTGAGTATACCTGGAAAAGCATATGGTAGAGTTATTATTGAAAGAATTAAGAGCAAGACAGAGATAAGAACATAAGAACATAAGAAAGGAGGAACACTGCAGGAGGCCTGCTGGCCCATACTAGGCAGGTCCTTTACAATTCATCCCACTAACAAAACATTTGCCCAACCCAATTTTCAATGCTACCCAAGAAATAAGCTCTGATGTGAAAGTCCCACTCAAATCCAACCCCTCCCACTCATGTACTTATCCAACCTAGATTTGAAACTACCCAAAGTCCTAGCCTCAATAACCCAACTAGGTAGACTGTTCCACTCATCAACTACCCTATTTCCAAACCAATACTTTCCTATGTCCTTTCTAAATCTAAACTTATCTAATTTAAATCCATTACTGCGCGTTCTCTCTTGGAGAGACATCCTCAAGACCTTATTAATATCCCCTTTATTAATACCTATCTTCCACTTATACACTTCGATCAGGTCTCCCCTCATTCTTCGTCTAACAAGTGAATGTAACTTAAGAGTCTTCAATCTTTCTTCATAAGGAAGATTTCTGATGCTATGTATTAATTTAGTCATCCTACGCTGAATGTTTTCTAACGAATTTATGTCCATTTTGTAATACGGAGATCAGGATGGTAGATGAACAGGGAGGTTTTAGAATGAGTAGGAGGTGTGTAGATCAAGTGTTTACAGTCAAACATATAAGTGAACCATTTAGATAAAGGTAGGAAAGTGTTCGTTCCATTTAAGGATTTAGAAAAGGTATATGATAGGGTGGATAGGGAAGCAATGTGGCAGATGTTACAAGTGTACAGAATAGGTAATAGGCTACTTAAAGCAGTTAAGAATTGTTATGAGGATAGTGAGGCTCAGGTTAGGGTAAGCAGGAGAAAGAGAGATTATTTTCCAGTTAAAGTAGGTTTTAGTCAGGGATGCATGATGTCACCATGGTTGTTTAACATATTTATAGATGGGGTTGTAAGAGAAGTGTATGCTCGGGCGTTGAGGAGAGGAGCGGGATTAAAAGATAAGAATTTGATACAAAGTGGGAGTTTGGTGTACTAGCCTCCACGAGCAATATGCATAATATTGTAACCACGAACGAGTGATATTTATTCAATACCAACACTGCGACTAGCCGGGGGATCGAACCCGTGTTGTTTTAGGCCGCCTTGTGGTGAGCGAAAAATCACGATACTCCGGGTACTCGCAGTGTTGTTATTGATTAAATATCACTCGTTCGTGGTTACAATATTATGTATACTGCTCGTGGAGGCTAGTACACCTAACGGGGAGTAGAATGAAATTAGCTCGAGTAACGCACACCGTTGTATATCCTCGGATCACGGTGCAACACCTAGCTCTGCTGGGTGTGTGATTCTTGTAGGATTGTATGGTCCAGTGGGTTAGAGCGTCGTAAATTTTCGCTCATCATGAGGCGGGCTAAAACAACACGGGTTCGATCCCCCGGCTAGTCGCAGTGTTGTTATTGATTAAATACCACTCGTTCGTGGTTACAATATATATATATATATATATATATATATATATATATATATATATATATATATATATATATATATATATATATTTATATGTGTGTGTGTGTGTGTGTGTGTGTGTGTGTGTACTCACCTAATTGTGGTTGCAGGGGTCGAGACTCAGCTCATGGCCCCGTCTCTTCACTGACCGCTACTGGGTCCTTCCTCTCCATGCTCCATGAGCTTTATCATACCTCGTCTTAAAACTATGTATGGTTCCTACTTGCCAGACTATTCCACTTCCTAACAACTCTGTGGCTGAAGAAATACTTCCTAACATCCCTTTGATTCACCTGAATCTTCGACTTCCAGCTGTGACCCCTTGTTTCTGTCTCCCATCTCTGGAACATCCTGTATCTGTCCACTTTATCTATTCCATGCAGTATTTAGTATGTCATTATCATGTCTCCCCTGACCCTCCTGTCCTCCAGTGTCGTCAGACCGATTTCCCTCAACCTTTCTTCGTAGGACATTCCTCTTAGCTCTGGAACTAACCTTCTTGCAAACCTTTGTAGGGAGGGAGGAAGGAAGGGCAGGAGGGAGGGAGGGCAGGAGGGAGGGAGGGCAGGAGGGAGGGAGGGCAGGAGAGAGGGAGGGGAGGAGGGAGGGAGGGAGGGAGGGCAAGAGGGAGGGAGGGATTAAGGGAGTAAGGGAGGGCGGGAGAGAGGGAGGAAGGCAGGGCAGGATGGAGGGAGGGAAGGACTTAGGGTGGCAGAGAGAGCGGGACGAAGGAGATAGGGAACGAAAAGAAGGACATGGAGGGAGGGAAGGACAGACGTAGGAAGGAAGAACAGAGAGGGAAGAGCAAGTGGAGAGGGAGAACAAGGAGCGACAGGGAGTGGCACTGAGGGAGGGGTGAGGGAGTGTTAGGATTGAGTTTGAGGTAGGTCCCCAGGGTATGGTTACCCTTGCCTGGGTAGGGTTATGAGGAGGTTCTTGGGCATGGGGGACCAGCTCCTGGCTCCAGCGTGGCGGCCAACACTCACCTAATGCCCCAGGCTTCCGGGCATGTCGTGATGCCGTCACCAGAGCAGAGCATTCTTAAGGTAATCATCTTGCTATGCTCTACACGCGCAGAACTCTGATCACGAACACTGTGCCACATCTCACACGGACATTAACATAACCACAAACACGTACAATATTCCCTGCAAGCAGCGCACTTTACGAAGGTCTCCAACGAACGTATCAAACTGAATGGACGTTGTGCGTAGAAGAGATGCGTAAATATTTCCAACCGTATTCACGGAACTCCGATTAGTATTCAGCACATGCGTCGTTGAGTAATAGTGCAGACCTTATGCGCTGCTCGCTCCACGAGCTGATACATTTAAAGAAGTCACTTCGGGCGTGCCTCAGGCCCTGATTCAGTAACCCTTCACTGACAACCGCAACCTTAAACAGAGACACCGCTAATTTCCCTTCTTGTGGTGACTTCACAGCGCCTTCAGACGGGTATTAGTGTCTGTCGCTCTGTAGTGTGTAGTGAAGTCCCTTGTAATTAGCAAAGCTGTGGCTTATAGGGCGAAGATAATACACGAAATGTAACAGTAATGAATGTTGAAAATGGTATAATGTGCAACAGTCGGGTGGGTATCTTTATTGTTGAAATGTTTCGCCTACACAGTAGGATTCAAATACAGAGGCAGCTCCATGGAGCTGAACTCTTCTCCTGGCTGAGAGACTAACCATCTCAAATACTATTTCTCGAAGGTTGATGGACTGATTACATCATCTCCATTTCACTAATACACGTACTGCCTCTCTATTTGACTGAAGAAGCCTAATGTTAGGACAAATGTTGCAACATTAAGACACCCATTGTTGCACATTTGTCTAAATCATAACAGTAATGAAAAAGAAGTATAAAGAGTTATATCAAAAGGGGATTAATAATACAAATATTTGAAATGAATCTGGGAAATACAAACTTTTACAACCACGAAGTTAAACTGTTTAGCAGAAATTCATGCACTCTTAGTTAAATAATTACAATTTACACACAGTGACAATTAGCTGGTAATACTACACAGTGACAGGAGTGTAATGTTAAGACAATATACTTACACAGTAATGCTATTGATTATACTCCAACATACACTCGGAATCCATACACATTACTCCACCAGCCTAGCCAGGTCACACGATTCTCACTGACTCTGGGTACCTCTGTACTGGCTTGTCAACGGACCTAGGCTCCGAAAACCAAAAACTAGTGATTTCATGATCACAGAAGCCAGAGCTACAAGACTGAATTAAGGTGTAAGGATTAGTACTCAGAGACACTGAAGTCGCAGAGTAACCACACAACTTTTCACAAAGTTAGTGAGAACAGAAACAAGATATCATATCTCCCTTTTTCCCCACATCAAAACAGCCGAGAACCAGTAATATCTAAGACGGTCTTAGGCTTAGACTATTTTATCTCAGCCCTTAAACATATCTCAAAACTTACAATACACATAAAAGCTACAAAAGACATTATACGTTACACGACAACAATCATCTTCCGTCTCCTGGAAACAGATCCTCGCACGGCATTAAACCGGTACATTTATCACAAACATTCCCAGTGAGTTGCACCTAAAGACAACAACAACCTCATTAGGGCACCTAGCGCTTTCTCACTCCCGCTTTCAATCTCCACCTAATTTCGTACTCGCAGAATTCTTACTAAGCACTTAAAAATCTCCTCCTCCTCTCTCAGCTCGTAAAAGCAGCACTCATCTTCTGCAGATGAAAATGAAGGCTCAGGTACACCTCCCAGGGGTCGCCTTGGTGACACAAAAGACATATAAACACCAGGAAGCAACAAAAGCAGTAGAGATGTGAAGACAATGTAATTAGTTCACGGTATAAACCTCGGTAAGTTGGTAACGGATACCTAGAAATTGCTTTAAAAAAGACAGGTGACCTAACACTAAGACATATTTATTAGATATCGTTTTGATCCTGAGACCTTGATCAAGGTCCTGGGAGATGATCAAGGTTCCACGATTGAAATGTTTTCTAATATGTCCTAGTGTTTGCTCACCTGTCTAAACCAATCAGGTCATCGCCCTGGAAGACGTCATCCAGGGTGATGTTGACATCTCTGCTGCTTCTGCAACTTCCTCTGTATTCGACTGAAGAAGTAATATTAATGGTATATAAAACTGACACGTTGAAGAACGAGACACTTGTGCAACTTTCGGGAGTCTTCACTGAAGAAACGATTCGCCAGCCATTGTCTTCTTCAGTCCAATACAGAGAAAAACCATGAAAAGTGAGGAGGAATTTGATTTTATCAGTCCCTTAGCCTGGAATCGATGTGTTCAGTCCATCAGTCTGTACAGGACTGAAGAAGCCACTGGATGGCGAAACGTTTCCTCAATATTCCTAAAACTTGCACAAATGTCTCATTCTTCAACTGAAGCAGCTTACCGCGTAGGCGAAACGTTTTGCTGTACATGTGTCTTACTTCTAACCTGAGTCTTGATAATGATCCTTGGAAGTGTCGTCTGTTATTGTGATCCTTTTTGTCTTCGAATTTAATAGACGGGAGAGTCGTGCAAATTTCTCAGAGAAATTCACGTTTAAGATATATATGGACCACTGTTCCACATGTGTCTTAATTATCAACATTCTTGGAGAAATGTATTAAATCAGACGTGTGAAAACAATATATCCGGGTGTTCCCAGAACATTTCTCGGGCGTGAAATGTGCTGGAGTAAGTTCGAAATAATTCCATATGAAGGTTGGATAACATGGTGAACATATCCTCAAAAAATTAAAAGATTCTATTGGAAATTTTAGAGAGTAATAGAGTAAAATAAGGTACTCTTTTTCATAGATTAATTGTCAATTTGTATTCACTAATCAAGGGATGTACAGTGCGTGGGGATGCCGGAAAGACGTGGAAGAAGATATACGTTACTTTGCGGAAACGAAGTTTCTGTTAGCTTTATTGATTCCAACTTTGATAAACCAATCTGCATATCCGAGTTTGGCAAACTAATTCCGGATAACAACCTTTTCTTAATCCAGAAGAGAAGAGAGGAGATACTTATTCTTAATGCCAGGGTGGAAGGAACTCGCGAGGAAGTGTTTAATTTAATTAATGTAGCTAGATGTGTCTTCTATATGTTGAAAATTGCTGAAAATATCGACAAATTGATATTTGATATTTTGATATTGATATTTTTTTTTTTTTTTTTTTACACAGGGTTTGACAAGGTTAAGGATCCCTAGCTTTATTGACAGCTATTTACAGGTTAAGGATTCCTAACTTTATTGGCAAGCTAAGAACAGTTACCTACATCAGCTCATTTGAAAGCATCTTTATTGCTATGAGACATACAACTAGGGAACAGGATGAAGTTGGAGCCATCTGTGGGCCAGCATTTTCATGTGATCAACTGACTTTATCTCGTTGACATCATTATGCTGTATGAAAATGTTCCATACTCGAGTCATCCTGGGTATATAGTGTCGTAGGGGTTCTTAAAAGGAGATATCGAGGGTTGAAGATAGACACACTTGTTGGATGGTAACGCTGTATTGTCAGACTGTGGTAATGGGAGATGGAGCCAGCCTTGCCGTGTTCTAGCCTGGATGTCTATGCGCCGACTGAGGAGGCAGAGGTACGAACGTACGCATGCGCATCCCGTGACGTCACACAAACAGTCACAGGCCTAAAAGGGATCTTCTATATAAACACATGGATGGTACTATGATATGCTATACAACACATATAAGGGGATCAGCAACTATGCTGACAATAGGATCTCAGATGGAGTGATGTTCTGGAGAAGGGTACAGCCAGAGTGAAGTTGCTGCTTTCTGCCCGTCTTGTGGCATAAAAGCTTGTTTCACGCTGTCCTCGAAGTGGATCCAAGTGTGGTACTTTGACAATATTGGCCTTGTACATAACAGTAAGGCCACCCACATCCCTCCTATGTTGAAGGCTCTGCTGAAATGACAGATCTATCAAGGATGGGTCCAGGTGAGAGGTGAGACGTCTTGCTCTACTCTCTCTCTCTCTCTCTCTCTCTCTCTCGCTCGCTCTTTCTCTCCTATCTACTTTCTTCTCTACAAAGTCCCACACATTCTTCTAAGATCAGCCAATGACCTCCATCAAAAGTACTTCCAAATAGGACAGATTTGCATATATCACCTTGGACTTACCAAGCCTGGATGCTACTCCTGATGCTACTGTTACTGCTGCTACTCCTGATGCTGCTGTTACTGCTGCTACTCCTGCTGCTGTTGCTACAGGGTCGCATAGCAGTGGCCCTGACCGCTGCTATGTTATCTCCAGCTGCTCCTCGGGCTACTGGCTGGAGACCACAACGTTAACCGCTGCTATGTTATCTCCAGCTGCTCCTCGGGCTACTGGCTGGAGACCACAACGTTAATGCTCTTAGATATAATCACAAACACATATTCCCCTTAAAACGTGTTTATTTTAGTGGAGGACTCACTGCTAAGACGATGAGAATGTTTGTTGAGAACTTCTGAGATGTTTAGTAGATTAGAATGTTTATTGAGAACTACTGTAATGTTTGGCAAAAGATTAGAACGTTTGTTGAGATGTTTAGCGGAGGAGATTAAAATGTGTGTTGAGACATTTGGTAGAAGACTAGAATATAGTGAGAGATAACTCCACCACCTTTATGGGACACTTTCCAAGATCGTACATTATCTTGCGTCTATGGTAGTGGTTCGTGGCATGTACACTAACAAGACAGATAACAGGAGTCGCTATACTATATATATATATATATATATATATATATATATATATATATATATATATATATATATATATATATATATATATATATATATATTTAACAAGTCGGCCGTCTCCCACCGAGGCAGGGTGAAAATCCCCAAAAAGAAAATACTTTCGTAATCATTCAACACTTTCACCTCACTCATACACACAGTGCGCTTTATCAAGTCACAAACAGATCTGATCTGATAAATCCTACTATGTGGGCGAAACGTTGTCAATAAAGGTACACATTATACTGCTTATGTGTTTATATTTCCATTGTGTCGATATTTTATACATTTCCATAACAGAGATACAGAAATTAATATGCGTAATATATCCAGAAGTACAATATTTCCAAAGCCGTTAACCAAATGGAATTTCCCTGGCGGGACATTTTTATCCACTTGGGTACTTTAATAAATGCTTTACATTTCGTTGTTAAAACCTTGCTAAGAACATCCATCTCAGTTCAAGTCTCTATATGGTATAAACCTTGGTAATAAATACCGACAAGTTGGTTTAGAAAGACACGTAAGCAAACACTATAACATATTTATTAGAAAACGTTTCGGTCCTGGGACCTTAATCAAGGTCCCAGGACCGAAACGTTTTCTAATAAATATGTTATAGTGTTTGCTTACGTGTCTTTCTAAACCAAGTCTCTATATAACGTAATGGACAGAAATACAACGTTCAACGAAGCATAATTAAGTTATTTCCATTATAATTTTACTGTGACAATATAGGTTAAACGACTAATTATTATTATTATTATGAAACCCGAGCACTAAACCCACCAGACTTGAATTTATAGCTCCAGCGACTTTTTTAAAGTCTCCCCTACGAGGACACTAATAATAATCTGCCAATCAGGTTCCAGGAAATACACTTTCCCTCCCCCACCATTTAAAAATCTCAATTTACTGAACATACAACACATTAACACACACTACTGTGCATCTGATATATACACGACAATATAATCTTCAACTCAGCGCTGCAACTCTTCCCGCAGATCTGCAACACAACGCAGACACAACACAAATAACTCTTTGGAACACCGAGTGTTCGTCTCAATCTATACAGGAATTTTGTGCAAATAAAAGGCATTAAAATTCTGAGCTCACTTCTAAGACATGATAAAAAAAATTCCCCTCAGTTGATTTAAAAAAATTATTAAATATCTCGTTAATGTGACCTCAGTTACGCTTACATTAAACATGTTAATGTCTGATTTGTTCTTAATAACACTGCTGCTCTAAGTTATTTTAGCATTATTCACTTACATTGTGAGGAATATTTTTCATCTAGTCCAATATTTTTTGATATGTAAGTTTCGTAGATTTTTTAATTCTAAATATTCTATGATTTAGCTATGATTATGAAGTGGAGTAGACGGATCCGTCGTACCGTGTGTCCGTCGTATCGTGGGTCCGTCGTATCGTGGGTCCGTCGTACCGTGTGTCCGTCGTATCGTGTGTCCGTCGTATCGTGGGTCCGTCGTATCGTGTGTCCGTCGTATCGTGGGTCCGTCGTACCGTGTGTCCGTCGTATCGTGGGTCCGTCGTACTGTGGGTCCGTCGTACCGTGTGTCCGTTGTACTGTGGGTCCGTCGTACCGTGTGTCCGTCGTATCGTGTGTCCGTTGTACTGTGGGTCCGTCGTACCGTGTGTCCGTCGTACCGTATGTTCGTCGTACCGTGTGTCCGTCGTACCGTGTGTCCGTCGTATCGTGGGTCCGTCGTACTGTGGGTCCGTCGTACCGTGTGTCTGTCGTACCGTGTGTCCGTCGTACTTTGGGTCCGTCATACCGTGTGTCTGTCGTACCGTGTGTTCGTCGTACTGTGGGTCCGTCATACCGTGTGTCTGTCGTACCGTGTGTCCGTTATACTGTGGGTCCGTCGTACCCGGTGCAGGCATAAGAGAGCTGCGTGATACTGGCAGATACCATCACAACACACCACAGGCACTGATTCTGCACCTCTCATGATGATTATACCTCTGCACCTGTGACCGCTAGCACCACCACAGTAACCACCACCACCACAGTAACCACCACCACCACCACCACATACTCAATCACCCAACTACAACAACCACCCACATCAATGAACCACTACCACCCATACCTGGCGTATACCTGGAGAGGGTTTCGGGGGTCATCGCCCCCGCGGCCCGGTCTGTGACCAGGCCTCGCGGTGGATCAACAACCAGGCTGTTACTGCTGACAGCACGCAAACCGACGTACGAACTACAGCCCGTCTGGTCAGATACTAATTTTAGGTGCCTGTCCAGCGCCTTCTTGAAGACAGCCAGGGGTCTATTAGTAATCCCCTCTTATGTATGCTGGGAGGCAGTTGAACAGTCTTGTGCCCCTGACACTTACTGTGTTGTCTCTTAGCGTACTCGTGGCGCCCCTCCTCCCTTCGAAAGCAAAAGACTCCTGCGGAGTCATTTGATATCGTAGGGAGTGATTTTCGTGAGTAAATCTTGGACTAGTCCCTCTAGGATTTTCTATGTGTATATTATCCTATATGTATCTCAACTCTGGTCCCGAAGTATCATCATCTTTTTCCCATCTCCAGCAACATTGCTGCTTTGTAACTCTGAAATTTACATATCCTTGTCTTTACCAGTTTCGTCACCAGGACCACTATCTCCGTCTGGTGCAGTGCCTTTCATTTCTGTACTCTTACAGGTACTGTCGTCCAAGACAGCACCAGCACCAGGGGTGACAGCCCCATCTGACCCACTCCTTTTATTTTCCCAACTGTTATATAAGACTGTCAAGCTTTCTAAGGAAGATATTTTTTGCCGGTATTCCTGTCTTTTAGTACAGATGTAATTTTCTCCCACAGAAAAGTAACTGAAATATTTCATAAAAATTAATTTTGTTTGAACTAAAACGTAAGAGAAATGCATAAATTTATTGCTTAGTTTATGTATGTGGATTAATATGTTCAACTAGACATGTCTTGATAGTTACTTGACTTCGATGTTCAGAACATAACAGCTCCCGTGTGTTACTTGAGGACCAGACTCTCACTTGATGTCTTGTATGGGCCCCCAGCTGGTCATGAAAGATACGGACAGAACACGACGCAGGTGCCTTGAAGCTGCGCAAATTCACGATGGAAAGAAGCTGTCTGGTACTCAAACCTTCAGCACAACTGATCTGACATAAACAGGTCATCGGGAGGACTGGCAGGCCTCCTGCAGTGATACCATCTCGCAGTTCATCTTACACAGTGACCCCCATAACCTGACTAGTCCCCTGACTACGAATGTATAAATTTGATTGTTGTACTTGTCTGTCTTCTGACTGGAGAAACATCTCCAAAGGCGAAACATCTCGATAAAATTCCCCGTCGAAATTGCTTGTTTTTCACCACTTGTCTACTTTTCGCTATTTGCCTCCATCGATATTCAACTTCTAAACACAAGTTGGAAAACAAAATGGTTTTCAATATTCGATTATCATGTGTGCAAACATTCTTAGCACCGGACGGCGTCCATAAGCTTGAAGATTAAGCGTAACAAACTTTTACAGCTTAATGCTGGCTTGATCTGATGTTAAAATTCCATCTTAAATTCGATAATCGGACTCGACCTTGGCATTGAAATTTGGTCTTCAAAATGTCTTTGAGAATTTGACTTTTACTTTCCATCTGACATTTGACCCACGTCATATCTAAATTTATCTTAAATTTTTCATAATTTGGTGGTTTTTTTGAAAGAGGCGATCTTCGATCTATTAATCACAGGTGCCAAGTCTACTCTGTGATCTACCAGGCACAGGTGTCATCTACTCTGTGATGTATTAGACACAGGTGCCAAGTCTACTCTATGATCTACCAAGCACAGAGAAAAACCTGTGACTTTCCTTACCCTCTAATAAGTTTCTCACTCAATCACTTTTCTCTCAAGAAAATATTCAATAGTTACCATTACATTCCCTCGAGCAAAACATGTGAACCACAACAATGATCAGCGGCATTGTTTTGAGATATCCACTGTTACCGTCACTATAAAAACTTGACTAATGGGAGGTGGTGTTGCGTGTGTGGTGATGGTGGTGATCCTCTCATCCATGATACAGGCTTCGATTCCTTCCTTAATAGCAGGGACGGGAGAAAGGATTTGATTCTCCTCATCTGATAGTCCACATAAATTGACTCCATATCATTATCCTTGATGGATGACTAAAGAGTCGGGTTTTGTCTTATATATATATATATATATATATATATATATATATATATATATATATATATATATATATATATATATATATATATATATATATATATATATATATATATATATATATATATATATATATTTATATATATATATATATATATATATATATATATATATATATGAGACACAGATTACGCTGTCCAAGATCCGAAAATTCATTTTGACAGGAACGATAAAAATTTCGACCAGCAAATCAGACAGAATAAAATTTCACTGGTCAGAATTGGGTTTGAATTTCCTCTATATAACACTCTATATATTTTGTAGAAAAAACATCTAATCGGGATAAAAATGACGTTGATCAAAAGGGAATCAGATCTGGGGGAGAGAAATCCAATGGATCACTTATGAACGATATTAACACATACACAAGCACACAGGTGGGGCCAGGAGCTATGACTCAACCCCTGCAACCACAACAAGGCGAGTACAACTAGTTGAGTACACACATACAACAACTGGTAGAGAGTACACGGGAGATACATAACATCACTCAACAGGTAACCGGTGAAGCTGTGCTGGCAAATTTCAGAGAATTGGGAGGCATGTAAGAGACAAAATACAACCTCACCCGTTACTGCTCACCCGTTACTGCTCACCCGTTACTGCTCACCCGTTACTGCTCACCCGTTACTGCCCTCCCGTAACTGCTCCGTTACTCATCACCCGCTACAGCTCATCTGCAATAACCACTGCATTTATATGTGAAATTCTCCATCGAGCTTCCAGTACACACTATCGTTACCTAAAAAAGTTAGGGCTACTTCAGGCTTGGTAAAGTACCTTAATAAACATTAAAACATAGACTGCAGAGTTCTCGAACTAATGTTTATAAACCAAATATTACGTTCACTCGCGATCTGCTACGTTCTTCCATTAATTGCTACGTTCTTCCATTAATTGCTACGTTCTTTCAGTAATTGCTGCGTTCTACCAATAATCACTATTTACGCTTATTAATTATCATATTCGTTCACTAATTGCTTCAGGAAGACAGTAATTACCAAGTTTAATTATAGATTAAAGGCTCTTCCCTGAGGTGCTTCCAGCCTTTCTTAGTAGTTACTGAAACACTGTTGTAATGTGTTGTAGAACCTCCAGGTGAAGGTGAACACTGGTATAATGTGTTGTAGAACCCTCAGGTGAAGGTGAACGCTGGTTTAATGTGTTGTAGAACCTTCAGGTGAAGGTGAACACTGGTATAACGTGTTGTAGAACCCTCAGGTGAAGGTGAACACTGGTATAACGTGTTGTAGAACCCCCAGGTGAAGGTGAACACTGGTATAACGTGTTGTAGAACCCCCAGGTGAAGGTGAACACTGGTATAACGTGTTGTAGAACCCCAGGTGAAGGTGAACACTGGTATAATGTGTTGTAGAACCCCAGGTGAAGGTGAACACTGGTATAACGTGTTGTAGAACCCCAGGTGAAGGTGAACACTGGTATAATGTGTTGTAGAACCCCAGGTGAAGGTGAACACTGGTATAATGTGTTGTAGAACCCTCAGGTGAAGGTGAACACTGGTATAATGTGTTGTAGAACCCTCAGGTGAAGGTGAACACTGGTATAATGTGTTGTAGAATCCCAGGTGAAGGTGAACACTGGTATAACGTGTTGTAGAACCCCCAGGTGAAGGTGAACACTGGTATAACGTGTTGTAGAACCCCAGGTGAAGGTGAACACTGGTATAACGTGTTGTAGAACCCCAGGTGAAGGTGAACACTGGTATAACGTGTTGTAGAACAGCAGGTGAAGGTGAACACTGGTATAACGTGTTGTAGAACCCCCAGGTGAAGGTGAACACTGGTATAACGTGTTGTAGAACCCCAGGTGAAGGTGAACACTGGTATAACGTGTTGTAGAACCCCAGGTGAAGGTGAACACTGGTATAACGTGTTGCAGAACCCCAGGTGAAGGTGAACACTGGTATAATGTGTTGTAGAACCCCAGGTGAAGGTGAACACTGGTATAACGTGTTGTAGAACCCCAGGTGAAGGTGAACACTGGTTTAACGTGTTGTAGAACCCCAGGTGAAGGTGAACACTGGTATAACGTGTTGTAGAACCCCCAGGTGAAGGTGAACACTGGTATAACGTGTTGTAGAACCCCAGGTGAAGGTGAACACTGGTATAATGTGTTGTAGAACCCCAGGTGAAGGTGAACACTGGTATAACGTGTTGTAGAACCCCAGGTGAAGGTGAACACTGGTATAATGTGTTGTAGAACCCCAGGTGAAGGTGAACACTGGTATAATGTGTTGTAGAACCCTCAGGTGAAGGTGAACACTGGTATAATGTGTTGTAGAACCCTCAGGTGAAGGTGAACACTGGTATAATGTGTTGTAGAACCCCAGGTGAAGGTGAACACTGGTATAACGTGTTGTAGAACCCCCAGGTGAAGGTGAACACTGGTATAACGTGTTGTAGAACCCCAGGTGAAGGTGAACACTGGTATAACGTGTTGTAGTTACCCAGGTGAAGGTGAACACTGGTATAACGTGTTGCAGAACCCCAGGTGAAGGTGAACACTGGTATAATGTGTTGTAGAACCCCAGGTGAAGGTGAACACTGGTATAACGTGTTGTAGAACCCCAGGTGAAGGTGAACACTGGTTTAACGTGTTGTAGAACCCCAGGTGAAGGTGAACACTGGTATAACGTGTTGTAGAACCCCAGGTGAAGGTGAACACTGGTATATCGTGTTGTAGAACCCCAGGTGAAGGTGAACACTGGTATAACGTGTTGTAGAACCCCAGGTGAAGGTGAACACTGGTATAACGTGTTGTAGAACCCCCAGGTGAAGGTGAACACTGGTATAATGTGTTGTAGAACCCCAGGTGAAGGTGAACACTGGTATAATGTGTTGTAGAACCCCAGGTGAAGGTGAACACTGGTATAACGTGATGTAGAACCCCAGGTGAAGGTGAACACTGGTATAATGTGTTGTAGAACCCCAGGTGAAGGTGAACACTGGTATAATGTGTTGTAGAACCCCAGGTGAAGGTGAACACTGGTATAATGTGTTGTAGAACCCCAGGTGAAGGTGAACACTGGTATAATGTGTTGTAGAACCCCAGGTGAAGGTGAACACTGGTATAACGTGTTGTAGAACCCCAAGTGAAGGTGAACACTGGTATAACGTGTTGTAGAACCCCAGGTGAAGGTGAACACTGGTTTAACGTGTTGTAGAACCCCAGGTGAAGGAGAACACTGGTATAACGTGTTGTAGAACCCCAGGTGAAGGTGAACACTGTTATAACGTGTTGTAGAACCCCAGGTGAAGGTGAACACTGGTATAACGTGTTGTAGAACCCCAGGTGAAGGTGAACACTGGTATAACGTGTTGTGGAACCCCCAGGTGAAGGTGAACACTGGTATAATGTGTTGTAGAACCCCAGGTGAAGGTGAACACTGGTATAATGTGTTGTAGAACCCCAGGTGAAGGTGAACACTGGTATAACGTGTTGTAGAACCCCAGGTGAAGGTGAACACTGGTATAACGTGTTGTAGAACCCCAGGAGAAGGTGAACACTGGTTTAACGTGTTGTAGAACCCCAGGTGAAGGTGAACACTGGTATAACGTGTTGTAGAACCCCAGGTGAAGGTGAACACTGGTATAACGTGTTGTAGAACCCCAGGTGAAGGTGAACACTGGTATAACGTGTTATAGAACCCCAGGTGAAGGTGAACACTGGTATAATGTGTTGTAGAACCCCAGGTGAAGGTGAACACTGGTATAACGTGTTGTAGAACCCCAGGTGAAGGTGAACACTGGTATAATGTGTTGTAGAACCCCAGGTGAAGGTGAACACTGGTATAACGTGTTGTAGAACCCCAGGTGAAGGTGAACACTGGTATAATGTGTTGTAGAACCCCAGGTGAAGGTGAACACTGGTATAACGTGTTGTAGAACCCCAGGTGAAGGTGAACACTGGTATAATGTGTTGTAGAACCCCAGGGGAAGGTGAACACTGGTATAATGTGTTGTAGAACCCCAGGTGAAGGTGAACACTGGTATAATGTGTTGTAGAACCCCAGGTGAAGGTGAACACTGGTATAACGTGTTGTAGAACCCCAGGTGAAGGTGAACACTGGTATAACGTGTTGTAGAACCCCAGGTGAAGGTGAACACTGGTTTAACGTGTTGTAGAACCCCAGGTGAAGGTGAACACTGGTATAACGTGTTGTAGAACCCCAGGTGAAGGTGAACACTGGTATAACGTGTTGTAGAACCCCAGGTGAAGGTGAACACTGGTATAACGTGTTGTAGAACCCCAGGTGAAGGTGAACACTGGTATAACGTGTTGTAGAACCCCCAGGTGAAGGTGAACACTGGTAGTGTGTTAACCCCAGGTGAAGGTGAACACTGGTATAACGTGTTGTAGAACCCCAGGTGAAGGTGAACACTGGTATAACGTGTTGTAGAACCCCAGGTGAAGGTGAACACTGGTATAATGTGTTGTAGAACCCCAGGTGAAGGTGAACACTGGTATAACGTGTTGTAGAACCCCAGGTGAAGGTGAACACTGGTATAATGTGTTGTAGAACCCCAGGTGCAGGTGAACACTGGTATAACGTGTTGTAGAACCCCAGGTGAAGGTGAACACTGGTATAATGTGTTGTAGAACCCCAGGTGAAGGTGAACACTGGTATAATGTGTTGTAGAACCCCAGGTGAAGGTGAACACTGGTATAACGTGTTGTAGAACCCCAGGTGAAGGTGAACACTGGTATAACGTGTTGTGGAACCCCCAGGTGAAGGTGAACACTGGTATAACGTGTTGTAGAACCCCAGGTGAAGGTGAACACTGGTATAATGTGTTGTAGAACCCCAGGTGAAGGTGAACACTGGTATAACGTGTTGTAGAACCCCAGGTGAAGGTGAACACTGGTATAATGTGTTGTAGAACCCCAGGTGAAGGTGAACACTGGTTTAACGTGTTGTAGAACCCCAGGTGAAGGTGAACACTGGTATAATGTGTTGTAGAACCCCAGGTGAAGGTGAACACTGGTATAACGTGTTGTAGAACCCCAGGTGAAGGTGAACACTGGTATAACGTGTTGTAGAACCCCAGGTGAAGGTGAACACTGGTATAACGTGTTGTAGAACCCCAGGTGAAGGTGAACACTGGTATAACGTGTTGTAGAACCCCAGGTGAAGGTGAACACTGGTATAATGTGTTGTAGAACCCCAGGTGAAGGTGAACACTGGTATAACGTGTTGTAGAACCCCAGGTGAAGGTGAACACTGGTATAATGTGTTGTAGAACCCCAGGTGAAGGTGAACACTGGTATAACGTGTTGTAGAACCCCAGGTGAAGGTGAACACTGGTATAACGTGTTGTAGAACCCCAGGTGAAGGTGAACACTGGTTTAACGTGTTGTAGAACCCCAGGTGAAGGTGAACACTGGTATAATGTGTTGTAGAACCCCAGGTGAAGGTGAACACTGGTTTAACGTGTTGTAGAACCCCAGGTGAAGGTGAACACTGGTATAACGTGTTGTAGAACCCCAGGTGAAGGTGAACACTGGTATAACGTGTTGTAGAACCCCAGGTGAAGGTGAACACTGGTTTAACGTGTTGTAGAACCCCAGGTGAAGGTGAACACTGGTATAACGTGTTGTAGAACCCCAGGTGAAGGTGAACACTGGTATAACGTGTTGTAGAACCCCAGGTGAAGGTGAACACTGGTATAACGTGTTGTAGAACCCCAGGTGAAGGTGAACACTGGTATAACGTGTTGTAGAACCCCAGGTGAAGGTGAACACTGGTATAACGTGTTGTAGAACCCCCAGGTGAAGGTGAACACTGGTATAATGTGTTGTAGAACCCCAGGTGAAGGTGAACACTGGTATAATGTGTTGTAGAACCCTAGGTGAAGGTGAACACTGGTATAACGTGTTGTAGAACCCCAGGTGAAGGTGAACACTGGTATAATGTGTTGTAGAACCCCAGGTGAAGGTGAACACTGGTATAATGTGTTGTAGAACCCCAGGTGAAGGTGAACACTGGTATAATGTGTTGTAGAACCCCAGGTGAAGGTGAACACTGGTATAATGTGTTGTAGAACCCCAGGTGAAGGTGAACACTGGTATAACGTGTTGTAGAACCCCAGGTGAAGGTGAACACTGGTATAATGTGTTGTAGAACCCCAGGTGAAGGTGAACACTGGTATAATGTGTTGTAGAACCCCAGGTGAAGGTGAACACTGGTATAATGTGTTGTAGAACCCCAGGTGAAGGTGAAAACTGGTATAATGTGTTGTAGAACCCCAGGTGAAGGTGAACACTGGTATAACGTGTTGTAGAACCCCAGGTGAAGGTGAACACTGGTATAACGTGTTGTAGAACCCCAGGTGAAGGTGAACACTGGTATAACGTGTTGTAGAACCCCAGGTGAAGGTGAACACTGGTATAATGTGTTGTAGAACCCCAGGTGAAGGTGAACACTGGTATAACGTGTTGTAGAACCCCAGGGGAAGGTGAACACTGGTATAATGTGTTGTAGAACCCCAGGTGAAGGTGAACACTGGTATAATGTGTTGTAGAACCCCAGGTGAAGGTGAACACTGGTATAACGTGTTGTAGAACCCCAGGTGAAGGTGAACACTGGTTTAACGTGTTGTAGAACCCCAGGTGAAGGTGAACACTGGTATAATGTGTTGTAGAACCCCAGGTGAAGGTGAACACTGGTTTAACGTGTTGTAGAACCCCAGGTGAAGGTGAACACTGGTATAACGTGTTGTAGAACCCCAGGTGAAGGTGAACACTGGTATAACGTGTTGTAGAACCCCAGGTGAAGGTGAACACTGGTATAACGTGTTGTAGAACCCCCAGGTGAAGGTGAACACTGGTATAATGTGTTGTAGAACCCCAGGTGAAGGTGAACACTGGTATAATGTGTTGTAGAACCCCAGGTGAAGGTGAACACTGGTATAACGTGTTGTAGAACCCCAGGTGAAGGTGAACACTGGTATAATGTGTTGTAGAACCCCAGGTGAAGGTGAACACTGGTATAATGTGTTGTAGAACCCCAGGTGAAGGTGAACACTGGTATAACGTGTTGTAGAACCCCAGGTGAAGGTGAACACTGGTATAACGTGTTGTGGAACCCCCAGGTGAAGGTGAACACTGGTATAACGTGTTGTAGAACCCCAGGTGAAGGTGAACACTGGTATAATGTGTTGTAGAACCCCAGGTGAAGGTGAACACTGGTATAACGTGTTGTAGAACCCCAGGTGAAGGTGAACACTGGTATAATGTGTTGTAGAACCCCAGGTGAAGGTGAACACTGGTTTAACGTGTTGTAGAACCCCAGGTGAAGGTGAACACTGGTATAACGTGTTGTAGAACCCCAGGTGAAGGTGAACACTGGTATAACGTGTTGTAGAACCCCAGGTGAAGGTGAACACTGGTATAACGTGTTGTAGAACCCCAGGTGAAGGTGAACACTGGTATAATGTGTTGTAGAACCCCAGGTGAAGGTGAACACTGGTATAACGTGTTGTAGAACCCCAGGTGAAGGTGAACACTGGTATAATGTGTTGTAGAACCCCAGGTGAAGGTGAACACTGGTATAACGTGTTGTAGAACCCCAGGTGAAGGTGAACACTGGTATAACGTGTTGTAGAACCCCAGGTGAAGTTGAACACTGGTTTAACGTGTTGTAGAACCCCAGGTGAAGGTGAACACTGGTATAATGTGTTGTAGAACCCCAGGTGAAGGTGAACACTGGTTTAACGTGTTGTAGAACCCCAGGTGAAGGTGAACACTGGTATAACGTGTTGTAGAACCCCAGGTGAAGGTGAACACTGGTATAACGTGTTGTAGAACCCCAGGTGAAGGTGAACACTGGTTTAACGTGTTGTAGAACCCCAGGTGAAGGTGAACACTGGTATAACGTGTTGTAGAACCCCAGGTGAAGGTGAACACTGGTATAACGTGTTGTAGAACCCCAGGTGAAGGTGAACACTGGTATAACGTGTTGTAGAACCCCAGGTGAAGGTGAACACTGGTATAACGTGTTGTAGAACCCCCAGGTGAAGGTGAACACTGGTATAATGTGTTGTAGAACCCCAGGTGAAGGTGAACACTGGTATAAGGTGTTGTAGAACCCCAGGTGAAGGTGAACACTGGTATAACGTGTTGTAGAACCCCAGGTGAAGGTGAACACTGGTATAATGTGTTGTAGAACCCCAGGTGAAGGTGAACACTGGTATAATGTGTTGTAGAACCCCAGGTGAAGGTGAACACTGGTATAATGTGTTGTAGAACCCCAGGTGAAGGTGAACACTGGTATAATGTGTTGTAGAACCCCAGGTGAAGGTGAACACTGGTATAACGTGTTGTAGAACCCCAGGTGAAGGTGAACACTGGTATAATGTGTTGTAGAACCCCAGGTGAAGGTGAACACTGGTATAATGTGTTGTAGAACCCCAGGTGAAGGTGAACACTGGTATAATGTGTTGTAGAACCCCAGGTGAAGGAGAAAACTGGTATAATGTGTTGTAGAACCCCAGGTGAAGGTGAACACTGGTATAACGTGTTGTAGAACCCCAGGTGAAGGTGAACACTGGTATAACGTGTTGTAGAACCCCAGGTGAAGGTGAACACTGGTATAACGTGTTGTAGAACCCCAGGTGAAGGTGAACACTGGTATAATGTGTTGTAGAACCCCAGGTGAAGGTGAACACTGGTATAACGTGTTGTAGAACCCCAGGGGAAGGTGAACACTGGTATAATGTGTTGTAGAACCCCAGGTGAAGGTGAACACTGGTATAATGTGTTGTAGAACCCCAGGTGAAGGTGAACACTGGTATAACGTGTTGTAGAACCCCAGGTGAAGGTGAACACTGGTTTAACGTGTTGTAGAACCCCAGGTGAAGGTGAACACTGGTATAATGTGTTGTAGAACCCCAGGTGAAGGTGAACACTGGTTTAACGTGTTGTAGAACCCCAGGTGAAGGTGAACACTGGTATAACGTGTTGTAGAACCCCAGGTGAAGGTGAACACTGGTTTAACGTGTTGTAGAACCCCAGGTGAAGGTGAACACTGGTATAATGTGTTGTAGAACCCCAGGTGAAGGTGAACACTGGCATAACGTGTTGTAGAACCCCAGGTGAAGGTGAACACTGGCATAACGTGTTGTAGAACCCCAGGTGAAGGTGAACACTGGTGTAACGTGTTGTAGAACCCCAGGTGAAGGTGAACACTGGTGTAACGTGTTGTAGAACCCCAGGTGAAGGTGAACACTAGAAAACAGTAAAGGAAGAAAGGTTGAGGCGATAGAGAACTGGAAGAATGACGATATATACTACGTCAAGGATGATCATATACACTACGTCAAGGATGATCATATACACTACGTCAAGGATGATCATATACACTACGTCAAGGATGATCATATACACTACGTCAAGGATGATCATATACACTACGTCAAGGATGATCATATACACTACGTCAAGGATGATCATATACACTACGTCAAGGATGATCATATATACTACGTCAAGGATGATCATATACACTACGTCAAGGATGATCATATACACTACGTCAAGGATGATCATATACACTACGTCAAGGATGATCATATACACTACGTCAAGGATGATCATATACACTACGTCAAGGATGATCATATACACTACGTCAAGGATGATCATATATACTACGTCAAGGATGATCATATACACTACGTCAAGGATGATCATATACACTACGTCAAGGATGATCATATACACTACGTCAAGGATGATCATATACACTACGTCAAGGATGATCATATACACTACGTCAAGGATGATCATATACACTACGTCAAGGATGATCATATACACTACGTCAAGGATGATCATATACACTACGTCAAGGATGATCATATACACTACGTCAAGGATGATCATATACACTACGTCAAGGATGATCATATACACTACGTCAAGGATGATCATATACACTACGTCAAGGATGATCATATACACTACGTCAAGGATGATCATATACACTACGTCAAGGATGATCATATACACTACGTCAAGGATGATCATATACACTACGTCAAGGATGATCATATACACTACGTCAAGGATGATCATATACACTACGTCAAGGATGATCATGTACACTACGTCAAGGATGATCATATATACTACGTCAAGGATGATCATATATACTACGTCAAGGATGATCATATACACTACGTCAAGGATGATCATATACGTAGTGTATATGATCATCCTTGACGTAGTGTATATGATCATCCTTTACGTAGTGTATATGATCATCCTTGACGTAGTGTATATGATCATCCTTGACGTAGTGTATATGATCATCCTTGACGTAGTGTCATAGTTCCACGGGACTGGAATCTCTGATAAAAATGGAAACAGTATTTTCCAGCATATAAGACGCACTTTTTTCTTGCACGAAGCTCTTGGAAAATCACCCTGCGCCTTATATGCCAGAAAATGCTATTAAAAAAAAACTATAGGTAGTCTCCCTAAGAAACAGGTTAGAGAACCAGAAACAAAAAATGGTCACTAAATTTGACCATGTTACCTGGTTACCTGGAGGTTATTCCGGGGATCAACGCCCCCGCGGCCCGGTCCATGACCAGGCCTCCCGATGGATCAGGGCCTGATCAACTAGGCTGTTACTAGGCTGTTGGTGAATATAATAATAATAATATTAATAGATGTATATTATACGAACCCCTTACGGGGTTAGAGCTTCCTTATGAATGTGATAAAACTGATACCAACACAGCAACACTGTTATCACTGTTACCATTGTAATAGCAACACTGTTATCACTGTCACCATTATAATAGCAACACTGATATCACTGTCACCATTGTAATAGCAACACTGTTATCACTGTCACCATTGTAATAGCAACACTGCTATCACTGTCACCATTGTAATAGCAACACTGTTATCACTGTCACCATTGTAATAACAACACTGTTATCACTGTCACCATTGTAATAGCAACACTGTTATCACTGTCACCATTGTAATAGCAACACTGTTATCACTGTCACCATTGTAATAGCAACACTGTTATCACTGTCACCATTATAATAGCAACACTGTTATCACTGTCACCATTGTAATAGCAACACTGTTATCACTGTCACCATTATAATAGCAACACTGTTATCACTGTCACCATTATAATAGCAACACTGTTATCACTGTCACCATTGTAATAACAACACTGTTATCACTGTCACCATTGTAATAACAACACTGTTATCACTGTCACCATTATAATAGCAACACTGTTATCACTGTCACCATTGTAATAACAACACTGTTATCACTGTCACCATTATAATAGCAACACTGCTATCACTGTCACCATTATAATAGCAACACTGTTATCACTGTCACCATTATAATAGCAACACTGCTATCACTGTCACCATTATAATAGCAACACTGCTATCACTGTCACCATTATAATAGCAACACTGTTATCACTGTCACCATTGTAATAGCAACACTGTTATCACTGTCACCATTGTAATAGCAACACTGTTATCACTGTCACCATTGTAATAGCAACACTGTTATCACTGTCACCATTATAATAGCAACACTGCTATCACTGTCACCATTATAATAGCAACACTGCTATCACTGTCACCATTATAATAGCAACACTGCTATCACTGTCACCATTATATCAGCAACACTGTTATCACCTTCACTAATATTTTAAGAGAATGAATCATAAGAGTTGTGAGAGAAAGTGATGGTCTTTGCAAGAGGCTGTTGTCTACAACAGGCTGTTGTCTACAACAGGCTGTTGTCTGCTTCGCTCGGTGTATTGACTTGAAAACAAAATGTCCTCGTAGTTCCCTTCCATGGATGTCTTGTTTATTTGTTTTAGACAATACCATTCTGGTTTTGTTAGACTTCCTTTGCTGGGAGTCGTTGTGTTGTTTGTCCTTTGGTCAAGACTCCTGACGCAGAAGCTCGTCCCTACAGGCACTCTTGTAATTGAAGGTTGTGTTTCCAGCTTCTGCTACTTGTTCCTCAATCTTTTCCAACCCCTTTCTCTCTCTCTCTCTCTCTCTCTCTCTCTCTCTCTCTCTGTTTCTCTTTCTCTCTTTTCCCCTATCTGCTAAAGACAGGAAGTGTACCAGGTAAGACCATTCACATGTCAGCCAATTATCTTGCGGTTATTATTCAGGCCATGACTTAAATTAATGCACGTCAGGATTTACCTGGATTCACACTGACGTACCCAGCATCATTGTGGAAAAAACAGATAAATATATTTTGCAAGCGCAGGTTGAACACTATCACTGTTCCCTGAGCCAGACATAGATGTATATAAAGCCATTCTCCATTTAATATCTGAATAAGTAATTCGTGGTTATAAGATGGTCCCTGCAGAACAGTATTTAAAAATGGAAAAAATGGCCCTCTGCTTAAACCCTGGGATAAACGATGTTATAAAAAGAAGAGATTTGTTGATAGAGACGAGTTTTTGTTTGTTGAAATCGGATACAACGCTAATGAGATAAAAATGGACTTCGTCAACAGATTTCTAAAACAAACCCAGGAACGTGATACTGTCTGGCAAGATGACTTTAAAGACAAAATTAATTAGACGGGTTTGGAAGAAATCACAGTAAAACATGTGACTGCAAATATATACAAGAAAACACAGAGAAAATAAGGAAAAAAAAAGTACATCTCTCCTTGAAGATGTGTGTGTGTACGCACGTGAAAGCGCTCAGTTTTTATTCTAATTTTCACTGAGAAAATCATCCCTGTATGCAGAGGGCCCTCGAGGGGGCGGTGTTACACGTGCAGTGACATTTCCTCTTATGATCTTCCCTTTACAACAGGTGACTTTAACTTTTTCCACTTCTTAACAAATTTCTGACCTCCTCCTGAGACAGATTCAGAAGTGTGAACTACTGCATATGTATGAGATATTGTTTTACTGACCGGAGAGTTATGTGTGGTGGACTGGACTGACCGGCTGATGTTTGCTGCCAACCATTACGGGATTTGGATTTAGTATCTAAGTTTTTCCGTGCAGTAGGTCGTGAAGTTTTGGGAGTTCTTTCGTAGTTATCAGCCAGAGTTGCTGTTTCTGGAGTGTTTGATCCTGTATGATCAATGAGAGAATCCTGTACGTCGGCGTTCGCATTCATATCCATACAGGTTTGCCATGATGTGTTCTGTCCCGGGTCTTCTCCATGTGGTGACCCGGCAGTTTACATACAGCCTTCATCTACAGTCTTCATGCAGTTAGCTGAACGGGTGAATCAAGTGAGTATTTGTGGCTCTACACCTCTGTAAAGCTATCTTCTCAAAGATAAACTAAACACAAGTTTCTCCTGGGTCTTGCTTCATACAGCTCACAGATAATAAACTTTATGTTACCTTAATTAACAGTCTCGCAATTTATGTACTTATTATGTGGTGAGGTAGCTGGATAACTCTGCGCTCTACCTGTCCTTGCAGTGTTCAGTGATGCCTCCGAATGTTTATACGAGGCCAGTTCATTGTATGAGCTGGTTCTCAAATACAGATTTTTGCATCCAGGATACTCTCAGTGAACTTCGCAAACACTGAAGGTTGCTCTGATCTTCCAAACTGTTGTCTTTAATAACGAACAGTTTCTCTGTGGAATTCTTCATTCATCTTCCTCTGCGCCTCTACACGCTCAATCTGTAACCTCGTCAGGCATTCCAGCCGAAGGTGAGGTCCTTCCACATGAAGTGGCAGCCAGTAAGAGAGCGATGCAGTCACTAGGTCATATATACTCCCAGCTTACCACATAAGCTGAGACATAAGTCTCAGACACTCCCAAGACAGGGATCCAAGACCGGGTCACCATCTGGAAAAGACCCGGACCGGGCGAGTACCGGCGAGTCCAGGAGGAGACAAACCAATGAACAACCACGCATCCGTTCGAGGCAACCAATCAAAACTCTTGAATATGCCAACACAAAAAGTGTAGTGTGAAACATCCCACTTTTCAACGTGAATAAATACTGTAAAACAAGATATTTCCGATTTAGCTACTAACGAAAATAACATCAGTAACGTTGTAATAGATAATGTATTTTCTGGACACATGAAAAACTAATGGCAGTAACGTATTTTTTTATTCCATAGTGGATGTCAGTAAGGTAATTATAGGGCCTCATTTGAGCCACTCTCCGTGCTTAAAGTCAGCAGTGTGTCAGCTTAGTCTGACACCCACACAAATAGCGGCAGCGTCTAGGAAAGTATGGATTAATTTGGTTCCCACAACTTGACTCAAAGAGTCAAGTCAGGAGGCTTGACCAGGTACCGGGTCACGGAGGTGGTGTCCTCTACAGGTGACCTCCAGGTAACCTTATCATTAATGTTAAATGTTAACGTTTATTGAGAAGTTAAAACAGTGTGTTTGTGTAAAGGGAAACACAGTGTCTGGGTTTTACACAGTTTTATACCGACACACTTTACCAGCTGTGTTTAGCTTCTCAATAAATGTTAACATTTAACATTAATGATAATGTTACCTGGAGGTCACCTGTAGAGAACACCACCTCCGTGACCCGGTACCTGGTCAAGCCTCCTGACTGTTGCCCTGAACAGTTTGGCTGTTGGTCCTTGCTGCCCACAAGCATACACATGCATCACAGCTGGGCAGATCAGTCGCGTTCCCTCTTGAAGACTTTTAGGGGTCTACTGGTGCACTGAAGGAGGGTGCTGGAGAGTCGTGGTCCCTTTACACTTATTGAATTGTTTCTCAGTTTACTCATCGTGCTCCTGCCAAGCCCCTTGTGTTTACATGTAGTTATTTCAGTGTACAGGTTTGGAACCAATCCTTCCATATGTTGTTTATGATGTATTCTTCTCGCCTTCATTCTAAGGAGTACACATCTAGGGATGTCAGGCTCTCCCAGTAGTTTAGCTTCTCTATTAAGATTATACGAACTGTGAAGGTTCTCTGTACACTGTCCAGCTCTGGGATTCCACCTGCCTTAAATCTGCAGCATGACAATAGTTGCATGGGAGGTGAAAAGTTGAAGTCGATCGGATGAGGCGTTCTCGAGTTATAAACGACCAGAAAAAAGATACTTTAAGAGATAACAAACAACTTTTGGGAACCATTATTAGGTATCCCTTCTAGGATATCTAATAATGTTGTCAGTGACACCACTGAAGTCATAATGTTGTCAGTGACACCACTGAAGTCATAATGTTGTCAGTGACATCACTGAAGTCATAATGTTGTCAGTGACACCACTGAAGTCATAATGTTGTCAGTGACATCACTGAAGTCCCAGAAGCCAGAACACAATCACCTCTTACAGTCTACGTCATTAATGGCCACTGGTAGTACAAGCAAATCTTAAAACATATTAACCATTATAAATTATTAACAGAAACATCAATGAACGAAATATACCGATGGATAACCTTAAAATTTGTCAAGCATCTCCAAGTCCCTGAGATGTAGCTCAACACCTATCAGTTTGTTTCGGTGAGATTAACGTAATAACATCGGAATGTAGTTAGAGGGAACGACTCGCTTCTGGCAAGACAGTGGTGAAGCGAGTGATGATGAAAGTGTTTCTCCTTTCTCGTGTCATGGTCGACTATTTAACTAAAATCTAGTAATAATTTTTTATTAACACATCGTCCGCTTCCCACAGAGTCAGAGTGACACGAAAAAGAAGAAACACTGTCACCATCACTTACTCCATTACTGTCTTGCCAGAGGTTCGCCATTTACTTCAGTTGATGCATTGCACGCTCTTGATCCGTGCATTCACTGCTAATGATCGTTGTCAAGCAATTAAACAATACTGTACAAGGCTGATTTACTAGATTAATAAAAGTAAGCAGAGGTGTTATAAAGGCAAAAGTCCCTCAGATCCTGAGGGACTTTTATCATTAAATTAAAGGTCATACTGCACATATATAGAACGACTCACAAGTACATATTTGAGAGGAATTATTGTTGGAAACTCCTGTTCAATATTATGTCAATATTATGTGTGGCATGCAAAGAGTACGTAACCTTTATTCGGCGCATGGACACACCCTCATTTACAGGCTATCTCCCCCAACCAGCGAACCAGGTTGCTAAGAGTTGATGATGGGGCCCCATCGTTCAACTAGTGACCAGGTTCTAGCCAATAAGAAGGTGGGATTGACAATCGCAGAGGTTATGTGGATACCGCTCTCCTGTCTGCCCTTGTCATTCCCACTCTAGAGCTGGTTGAAGCACGGTCTGCTATCTTGTGGCTTCTATTTCTGCCTTGCTTACCGTGGAGTGCACTATATTTATCACTGTACATAGTGTACATATTGCTGTTATAATTGGTGAAGGATAATATAAGTCTAAACTTTTTCTACTGTGTTTATTTGCTCCCATTACACCTGGGATAACAGGCCATTTGAAATCCTAGGTTGTAATATGGGTAGCCTGTCCGAGAGCTGGACTTAGAGAAACGGTTGAGCTTAGGGTGAAGCTTGTAGCAGGAACATTGTGTAGCTTGCTGTTTCGCTTCGCTTTACAAATTTTGCGTGTCAGTTGCTTATGATCAGCCTTGCTATTGTGTGATCGTTCAACAGCTCGCTACTAGCTTGTTCAGTGTGCTCGCTTCGCTACGGTCAATCTTGTGTGCAGTCGGCTTTGCTTGTATGCGTATTCTGCAATCGTACTGTGCATAGCTAAGCGTGTTCTGCAAATTAACGTGTTACGTTGGGGTATTCGTACTGTGCATAGCGAATAACTTATGCCACCTAGACGAGTCAGACGCCTGGTGTCGGCATATACTTTGCATAACCTACCTAAATTGTCCCTACAGCGTTGTTGGCAAATTGCTCGTTCCATTGGCATTCCCTATAAACGCACTCTCACAGCTGCGCAACTGCGTTCACTTATTGCTGACATACTTATTGAAGAAGAGATGGCACATCAAACTCCTCCCTTTACGGGAGCTAGGGAAAAAACTACTATGTTCTCGCAGGAGGAAGATGATACACCTACGGAGCAAAATGGTCAGTATAGTGCAGCTGGGTTGTCTCAGGGTGAATCAGCGTCGTTGGCACTTCAGCTGGCAAAAATCAATCTTGAGCAAACTAGGGAACAGAGAGCATTCGCAAGGGAAGAATTTGATAGGGAAAGAGAAAGGAGGCAGTTTTCGCATTCTGTAAACGATTTCAGTTTACAAAAAGCAGTACAGCTTGTTCCCCGCTTCAATGAGGCCGAACCAGAGCAATTTTTCGAAAGCTTCGAAAATCAGGCTCGAGCCTTGAGGTGGCCGGAACAGCACTGGGCAGCGTTGGTTCATACAGCATTATTGGGTAAGGCACAGGAATTTACGTCGGTATTAACTGACGCTGAATTCTCTGATTATCAAGTAGTGAAGACCACAGTGTTGGGAGCATATACATGTATCCCAGCTAAATATCGTAAGACCTTCAAATTGAACAGGCGGCAGCTTGGTCAATCCCTGGTGGACTTTGTGAGACAGCAAACCAAAGCTTTTACCAGCTGGTATAAAGCGAGTGGTGTCTCTAACTTTGAGGAGCTGGTGCAGCTTATTCTGATTGATAACCTGCTGGAGTCTGTGGGACCAGAGGTTCGTGTCTTTCTGCAGGATCGTGACTTAACCACTGCATTGGAGGCGGCCAGGTTGGCTGATACCTTCGAAACGAACCGCTCCTTGTCCGAGCGGTCCCGTCTCTCTTTTCAACAGTCTGGCGTGAGCAGAGATCGACAACATTGGAGAATGAAGTGCCAGCCGGAGGGAGAGCGTCTACGACATCCAACCAAGTCACCTGGTGAGCCACGCTTCTCAACATATGGTCCCCCTGCGGAGAGGCAAACTACTTATGGAGCATCTCGACAACAATATCCAGAGAGGCACCAGCCAGAACGACACCACTTGCAACGTCATCAGGGAGTAAAGGGCAAGCCTGTCGTCTGCTTCAGGTGTAATAAAGTAGGTCATATCAGTTCCAACTGCCCCCAAAAACCTCAACCCATCGGGAAAATCTCTAATATCCCTAGTAACATGTCCCCTAGAGAAGTAGAAAAAGGTATGGCCCCTTATTATTGCGAAAGTCTTATTTCCCTTCAGGAAAACTCAGAACCAACTAAAGTAAATACCTTTAGAGATACTGGAGCATATTGCTCACTTGTCAGAGAAGGAATATTACCCCTTTCAGAGAATACTTCCTTGAATTCATCAGTTTTATTGGAAGCCTATGGAGGAACTATATATTCTGTTCCTTTGCATAAAATTTATGTACAGTGCAAATATTACACTGGGTACTTGACTGTAGGTATCTCAAAAGGATTTCCCATGAAAAATGCCATGTTATTACTGGGTAATAACATTACTACTGTTACTTCGTGTCCTGAACCTATAATGATTAATGCTTCTCCAGTGTTGGCCATAACTCGGGCAACATCCCAAGGGCTGTCTGGGGAGAATGTTGACCTATCCTTGGACGACTCCGATCTCGGAATAGCCACGTTGTTTTATGAGACACACCGGCCGGAGTCTCGTAAATCAAGTGAACAGACCCCGATCAAGCCTTCCTATTCCCAGGTTGCAGGATTGCCAGATGTCTCTGTTTCCATGCCCGAGGGACTGTCCTTCCGGGAGGAACAACGTAAGGACCCTTCGTTAAAATTCGCTTTTGAGGCAGCCATGGGTAAATCCTCTTTGGGTCATCCAGTCAAGTATGAAGTTAAAAATGATTATTTGGTATGCACTGAGACTGGTAAGGAGACAGAGGGCCGGCAATTATACGACAGGTTAGTGGTTCCAACCAAGTATAGACCTCAGATATTAAATATAGCTCATAATACGTCATCAGGAGGTCACTTAGGAATTACAAAAACCTTGTATAGAATCACAAAAGAATTTTATTGGCCAACATTAAAGAAAGATGTGAAGAATCATATTAGGTGTTGCCGAGAATGTCAGCAAGTTGGAAAACCTGGACATTCTATTAAACCTGCACCTCTCCAACCCATACCTGCTGATGGAGAACCTTTTGCAGATTTAATTATAGATTGTGTAGGTCCACTACCTAAGTCAAAGTCTGGAAATCAGTATTTATTTACAATTATGGATAAAGTAACCAGATATCCTGAAGCGATCCCAATGCGTAGTATCAATACTAAAGCTATTCTCAAAGCTTTAACAAAATTCATTTCTTGTTTTGGCATTCCTAAAACTATACAAAGTGATCAAGGTACTAACTTCACTGCCAAAGCATTTAGGGAAGTATTAACTAGGTTAGGGATAATTCACAACTTATCCACTGCCTATCACCCTCAGTCCCAAGGCGCCTTGGAAAGATTCCACCAAACATTAAAAACAATGATGAGAAGTTTTTGCATGCACTTTCCGACAGATTGGGATGAATCTCTACCATTGTTGCTGTTCTCAGTACGAGAGACGGTGCAAGAGTCTACAGGGTATAGTCCGTTTGAGCTGATCTTTGGGCACAATGTACGAGGTCCTCTTCGGGTGCTCAAAGAAGGATGGATGGGAGAAGACGTAAGCTCAGCACTCTACAACCCGTCTTCAAGGTTGCAGGTGGCACGTGAGTTAGCCACGGCTAAGCTAAAGACAGCTCAAAGTAAGATGAAACAGAGGTATGACAGAAGTGCACAATTCCGCTCCTTCCATCCAGGAGACAAGGTGTTGGTGCAGGAACCTATACCTGGCCACACCTTGAAAGCTAGATTTACGGGACCTATGCAGATAGTAAGTAGATTATCTGATTTAAATTATGTGGTAGCTCCCATTGATAAGACCTCAAAAACAAAAACTTACCACATAAATCAAATCAAGGCCTTTCATACACCAGATAAAGTCCCAGTAATGACTCTGTCCTCTACCTCTGAGGACGACTCTGACTCTTTGCACTCTATCTCTGAAATTAATACTAAACTTTCAAATTCTGTCCTCCTCAAGGATCCTAGCCCGTTAATGGATGGATTATCTGAAATACAAGCAACCAATTTAACTGAGCTTCTACAGTCATATCCTAATATTTTTTCGGATGTGCCGAAAAAATGTACGTTAGGTTACCATGATGTAGATGTGGGAAAATCTAAACCAATTAAACTCTCCCCCTACAGAGCTAATCCTGAAAAGCAAAGGTTACTTCAGCAGGAAGTAGACTTCTTGTTAGAACATGGTTTAGTGGAGGAGTCGTCTAGTCCATGGGCTTCACCGTGCATCCTAGTAAAAAAGGCTGATGGAGGGTTTCGTATGTGCACAGACTACCGTAAAGTGAACGAGGTCACAATTACAGATGCTTACCCTCTTCCTCGTCTGGATGACGTAATTGACTTTGTGGGTAAGGCTACTTTTGTGTCCAAATTAGATCTCCTTAAAGGTTACTATCAGGTACCTTTGACAGATAAGGCGAAGGAAATCTCTGCCTTCGTGATTCCAGGAGGTCATTATCAGTATACAGTTACCCCCTTCGGAATGAAAAATTCCCCCTCTTCATTCCAGAAACTCGTCCATCAGGCTATTAAAGGACTTGAAGGCACGGCAGCATACCTAGATGATATTGTTGTGGTGTCTGATACTTGGGATCAACACCTACTTAGACTTAAAGCTCTGTTTGAGACCTTTAAGAATTCCCAATTAACAGTTAATTTGTCTAAATCTTCCTTTGGCCAGGCCACTGTCACTTTTCTAGGCCATGAAGTAGGTAGTGGTAAAGTTGCACCTAAACTTGCTAAAGTTCTTTCGATTAAAGAATATCCAGTTCCTCATGATAGGAAATCTCTTCAACGTTTCCTAGGCATGATAGGATTTTACAGAAGATTCTGTAAGAATTTCTCAGATATTGTAGCCCCTCTTACCTCTCTTACCAGTCATAAAGTTCCCTTTAATTGGACGTCAGATTGTAACACTGCTTTTAATAAAGCAAAAAGATTATTGTGCTCTGCACCCATTCTCTTGTCTCCAGACTTCTCCAAACCTTTTTCATTACAGGTTGATGCTTGTGAGTCTGGGGTTGGGGCGGTACTATTACAAATCGGGAACAAGGAGCTGCAGCCAATCGCATACTTTTCAGCCAAGTTCCAGCCACATCAGAGAGCTTACTCTACCATTGAAAAAGAAGCCCTCGCGCTGGTAATGGCTTTGGAGCATTTCGATGTTTATGTGGGCCAAACATCGCAGGTGGTCACAGTCTACAGTGATCACAACCCGTTAGTCTATCTCCAAGCCATGAAGAATCACAACACAAGGCTTATGCGTTGGACTCTCAGGCTGCAGCCCTACAATATTTTTATTAAATATATTGCCGGCAAAGAAAATGTGTTGGCAGACTCTTTGTCAAGAGTCTAGTTTAATATTTTATTTAGGTTAGGATGTATTTGTGGTAACCCCCCTTTCAAGCTCTTTTTTTTATCCCCTGATGTGGGGGTTTTTTTTTAGTGAGGGGATACGGGCTACCGTCCGCTTGTATCTTGGACCTATGTTGGCTTATCTGACTGCTGTCTCACTCTGAGTTTAGGGTTTGGCTTTCAGGCACTAGGAAAGCTGAGCTCTATCTAAGAGTTGGATGGTGGAGAGGATAGGCGGTCCCATTATTTTGTGCCATGGCGGCACGGTTACCACTGGGAGGTGGCAGCCTAATCCTGAGCCTTCTCGGGGGTGGGGGTGTGGCATGCAAAGAGTACGTAACCTTTATTCGGCGCATGGACACACCCTCATTTACAGGCTATCTCCCCCAACCAGCGAACCAGGTTGCTAAGAGTTGATGATGGGGCCCCATCGTTCAACTAGTGACCAGGTTCTAGCCAATAAGAAGGTGGGATTGACAATCGCAGAGGTTATGTGGATACCGCTCTCCTGTCTGCCCTTGTCATTCCCACTCTAGAGCTGGTTGAAGCACGGTCTGCTATCTTGTGGCTTCTATTTCTGCCTTGCTTACCGTGGAGTGCACTATATTTATCACTGTACATAGTGTACATATTGCTGTTATAATTGGTGAAGGATAATATAAGTCTAAACTTTTTCTACTGTGTTTATTTGCTCCCATTACACCTGGGATAACAGGCCATTTGAAATCCTAGGTTGTAATAACTAGTCAGCTTTCACTTAAGTTTTACTGATAGTCTCCCTCTCACGCTGTTTATATGCACGTCTTGTTTCCCATCTTGTTTCTCATCCTCATATCTGATATAGACAAGGATGTCAGCCACAGCACCGTGTCTTCCTTTGCAGATGACACCCGAATCTGCATGACAGTCTCTTCCATTGCAGACACTGCAAGGCTCCAGGCAGACATTGCAGACACTGCAAGGCTCCAGGCGGACATCAACCAAATATTTCAGTGGGCTGCAGAAAACAATATGAAGTTCAACGATGAGAAATTTCCATTACTCCGATATGGTAAACATGAGGAAATTAAAACTTCATCAGAGTACAAAACAAATGCCTTCCACAAAATAGAGTTAGAAACTAACGTCAAAGATCTGAGAGTGATCATGTCGGAGGATCTCACCTTCAAGGACCATAACATTGTATCAATCGCATCTGCTAGAAAAACGACAGGATGGATAATGAGAACCTTCAAAACTAGGGATGCCAAGCCCATGATGACACTCTTCAGGTCGCTTGTTCTATCTAGGCTGGAATATTGCTGCACACTAACAGCACCTTTCAAGGCAGGTGAAATTGCTGACCTAGAAAATGTACAGAGAACCTTCACGGCGCGCATAACGGAGATAAAACACCTCAATTACTGGAAGCGCTTCAAGTTCCTGAACCTGTACTCCCTGGAACGCAGGCGGGAGAGATACATGATTATATACACCTGGAAAATCCTAGAGGGACTAGTACCGAACTTGCACACGAAAATCACTCACAACGAAAGCAAAAGACTCGGCAGGCGATGCAACATCCCCCCAATGAAAAGCAGGGGTGTCACTAGCACGTTAAGAGACAATACAATAAGTGTCAGGGACCCGAGACTGTTCAACTGCCTTCCAGCACACATAAGGGGGATTACCAACAGACCCCTGGCAGTCTTCAAGCTGGCACTGGACAAGCACCTAAAGTCGGTTCCTGACAAGCCGGGCTGTGGCTCGTACGTTGGTTTGCGTGCAGCCAGCAGTAACAGCCTGGTTGATCAGGCTCTGATCCACCAGGAAGCCTGGTCACAGACCGGGCAGCGGGGGCGTTGACCCCCGGAACTCTCTCCAGGTAAACTCCAAGTTCATCTGACACATAATGGGAGGCATTCACTATAGATCACACTTGGTTACTAAATACTATACAACTTTGATAATAGCTCCACACCTTCAGCTCGCACACACCTGCTGGAGAAACACACGAGAGAGAGGCTAGCACGCCTGGGGGTATTGATGGTCCACACACCTGCTGGAGAAACCCACGAGAGAGAGGCTAGCACGCCTGGGGGTATTGATGGTCCACACACCTGCTGGAGAAACCCACGAGAGAGAGGCTAGCACGCCTGGGGGTATTGATGGTCCACACACCTGCTGGAGAAACCCACGAGAGAGAGGCTAGCACGCCTGGGGGTATTGATGGTCCACACACCTGCTGGAGAAACCCACGAGAGAGAGGCTAGCACGCCTGGGGGTATTGATGGTCCACACACCTGCTGGAGAAACCCACGAGAGAGAGGCTAGCACGCCTGGGGGTATTGATGGTCCACACACCTGCTGGAGAAACACACGAGAGAGAGGCTAGCACGCCTGGGGGTATTGATGGTCCACACACCCGCTGGAGAAACCCACGAGAGAGAGGCTAGCACGCCTGGGGGTATTGATGGTCCACACACCTGCTGGAGAAACCCACGAGAGAGAGGCTAGCACGCCTGGGGGTATTGATGGTCCACACACCTGCTGGAGAAACCCACGAGAGAGAGGCTAGCACGCCTGGGGGTATTGATGGTCCACACACCTGCTGGAGAAACCCACGAGAGAGAGGCTAGCACGCCTGGGGGTATTGATGGTCCACACACCTGCTGGAGAAACCCACGAGAGAGAGGCTAGCACGCCTGGGGGTATTGATGGTCCACACACCTGCTGGAGAAACACACGAGAGAGAGGCTAGCACGCCTGGGGGTATTGATGGTCCACACACCCGCTGGAGAAACCCACGAGAGAGAGGCTAGCACGCCTGGGGGTATTGATGGTCCACACACCTGCTGGAGAAACCCACGAGAGAGAGGCTAGCACGCCTGGGGGTATTGATGGTCCACACACCTGCTGGAGAAACACACGAGAGAGAGGCTAGCACGCCTGGGGGTATTGATGGTCCACACACCTGCTGGAGAAACCCACGAGAGAGAGGCTAGCACGCCTGGGGGTATTGATGGTCCACACACCTGCTGGAGAAACACACGAGAGAGAGGCTAGCACGCCTGAGGGTATTGATGGTCCACACACCTGCTGGAGAAACCCACGAGAGAGAGGCTAGCACGCCTGGGGGTATTGATGGTCCACACACCTGCTGGAGAAACCCACGAGAGAGAGGCTAGCACGCCTGGGGGTATTGATGGTCCACACACCTGCTGGAGAAACCCACGAGAGAGAGGCTAGCACGCCTGGGGGTATTGATGGTCCACACACCTGCTGGAGAAACCCACGAGAGAGAGGCTAGCACGCCTGGGGGTATTGATGGTCCACACACCTGCTGGAGAAACCCACGAGAGAGAGGCTAGCACGCCTGGGGGTATTGATGGTCCACACACCTGCTGGAGAAACACACGAGAGAGAGGCTAGCACGCCTGGGGGTATTGATGGTCCACACACCTGCTGGAGAAACACACGAGAGAGAGACTAGCACGCCTGGGGGTATTGATGGTCCACACACCTGCTGGAGAAACACGAGAGAGAGGCTAGCACGCCTGGGGGTATTGATGGTCCACACACCTGCTGGAGAAACCCACGAGAGAGAGGCTAGCACGCCTGGGGGTATTGATGGTCCACACACCTGCTGGAGAAACCCACGAGAGAGAGGCTAGCACGCCTGGGGGTATTGATGGTCCACACACCTGCTGGAGAAACCCACGAGAGAGAGGCTAGCACGCCTGGGGGTATTGATGGTCCACACACCTGCTGGAGAAACCCACGAGAGAGAGGCTAGCACGAATGGGGGTATTGATGGTCCCCACACCTGCTGGAGAAACACACGAGAGAGAGGCTAGCACGCCTGGGGGTATTGATGGTCCACACACCTGCTGGAGAAACCCACGAGAGAGAGGCTAGCACGCCTGGGGGTATTGATGGTCCACACACCTGCTGGAGAAACACACGAGAGAGAGGCTAGCACGCCTGGGGGTATTGATGGTCCACACACCTGCTGGAGAAACCCACGAGAGAGAGGCTAGCACGCCTGGGGGTATTGATGGTCCACACACCTGCTGGAGAAACCCACGAGAGAGAGGCTAGCACGCCTGGGGGTATTGATGGTCCACACACCTGCTGGAGAAACCCACGAGAGAGAGGCTAGCACGCCTGGGGGTATTGATGGTCCACACACCTGCTGGAGAAACACACGAGAGAGAGGCTAGCACGCCTGGGGGTATTGATGGTCCACACACCTGCTGGAGAAACACACGAGAGAGAGGCTAGCACGCCTGGGGGTATTGATGGTCCACACACCTGCTGGAGAAACACACGAGAGAGAGGCTAGCACGCCTGGGGGTATTGATGGTCCACACACCTGCTGGAGAAACACACGAGAGAGAGGCTAGCACGCCTGGGGGTATTGATGGTCCACACACCTGCTGGAGAAACACACGAGAGAGAGGCTAGCACGCCTGGGGGTATTGATGGTCCACACACCTGCTGGAGAAACCCACGAGAGAGAGACTAGCACGCCTGGGGGTATTGATGGTCCACACACCTGCTGGAGAAACCCACGAGAGAGAGGCTAGCACGCCTGGGGGTATTGATGGTCCACACACCTGCTGGAGAAACACACGAGAGAGAGGCTAGCACGCCTGGGGGTATTGATTGTCCACTCACCTGCTGGAGAAACACACGAGAGAGAGGCTAGCACGCCTGGGGGTATTGATGGTCCACACACCTGCTGGAGAAACACACGAGAGAGAGGCTAGCACGCCTGGGGGTATTGATGGTCCACACACCTGCTGGAGAAACACACGAGAGAGAGGCTAGCACGCCTGGGGGTATTGATGGTCCACACACCTGCTGGAGAAACACACGAGAGAGAGGCTAGCACGCCTGGGGGTATTGATGGTCCACACACCTGCTGGAGAAACCCACGAGAGAGAGGCTAGCACGCCTGGGGGTATTGATGGTCCACACACCTGCTGGAGAAACCCACGAGAGAGAGGCTAGCACGCCTGGGGGTATTGATGGTCCACACACCTGCTGGAGAAACACACGAGAGAGAGGCTAGCACGCCTGGGGGTATTGATGGTCCACACACCTGCTGGAGAAACACACGAGAGAGAGGCTAGCACGCCTGGGGGTATTGAGTAGCTGTATAAACAAGCCGTCATTCATTACTGCTGAGGCGAGGGACGTGGATGGCAGACTGCAGAAGGCGCAGATAAACTCTTCTCACTTCTCATTTCCCTCCTTCACTGGCATTAACCACATCATAGATGTACACATGTGCTTTATATACAAACAGATGTTTACATGTGCTTATATATGAAGTGACAACAAAGTTGACATTAAATATGAATTGCTAAAATGTATTATTTGGGTACTTTTTTTGGGGGGGGCAGAGGATAGCACACACAATATTGCATAGGAATTGTGGTGAGATGCACTGTTTTATAGAGTGGATTCCCACAAGTCATGTTGTTAAGAGCTTGCATGACCAGGAACCACTCCAAAAATGTTTCGCCAAGTTAAAGGTTAGGGAAAAAAATAACACATTTGCACTGACGCAACGACTCGTGACTAAACGTGTGCTTATTAAATGGCATGATCGGTGCCTGTGTATCCTACAACTTGTCGGTAAGAACACATCAGTTCCACCAAATGTTCGGAAATTTGGACGTACGCATGCAGCAGTAATAGTGGCAGTGCGCCTCTACCCCGTCGTTAGCCAGGACCTATGACACCCTCCTCTGTCGTAACCTGTGTGACCAACGTTAACCGAGGGGAAAAATGCGAAGCCTCTCGCTAGTGTTGCCAGGGTCGTCAGGGACACCAAGTATGGCTCGTAAACAGAGGGTGTAAACATAACTTTGGGTCCGCCTGGTTACTTATGGGTTACTTATGGGTTACTTATGTGTTACTTATGTGTTACTTATGTGTCATAGTAATACAGTCTGCCCAAACCTCACAGATTACTGAGTTTTCTATCTTTGGGTATTTTTTTGCAAAATATATTTCTGAATGCTGTTACGGTTCTCAAGTTGGGAATTAGCGAGAATTTGTTTTATAATTTACTATGGACAATAAATCTGTAGATTTTTATTATTGCCACATAATTTGTATGCAGCTGTAATATTTATGATTATGAAATTATATGCAATACCGAATTGTAAGTAGGACACGTGTGCAATAGCTGGGTGTTTTATTTTCCAAACGTTTCGCCTATAAAACGTTTTGCCTATAAAATTGGCTTCTTCAGTCAAATACAGAGGTGCCTAAAATCTTGAAGTACATTTTAAAGATGGTCAGTCCCTTATCCTGAAGAAGACCTCAGCTCCACAGTCTGGATCAATGTGCAGCTCAACCCGAGTAACTAATTTCCTCTGGGGTCCTGTGTGCTGGTTATTTATATTAGATGCTAACATAATTCGAGAAGCGTTCAGGGTTCTAGATCATTATTGAACCTCGGCACTAGATGTGTTGATGTTGATCTGGCGTGAATTTTGACCAGTTTGTTATTGGTCATGTGATGTGTTCGTGTGTATGTGTGTGTGTGTGTGTGTGTGTGTGTGTGTGTGTGTGTGTACTCACCTATATGTAGTTGCAGGAACGATTCACAGCTTCTGGCCCCACCTCTTCGCTGGTCGCTACTAGATCCACTCTCTCTCCCTTCTCCATGAGATTTATCATACCTCTTTTTAAAGCTATGTATGGATCCTGCCTCCACTACACCACTCTTCATATTGTTCCACTTCCTGACAACTCTGTGACTGAAGAAATAATTCCTGACATCCCTGTGACTCGTCTGAGTTTATTGCTGTGTCACATCTCTGAAACATTCTGTTCCTGTCCACCTTATCAATTCCTCTCAGTATTTTACATGTCGTTATCGTGTTTCTCCTATATGTGTGAGTGTACTCACGTACTTGTGGTTGCAGGGGTAGAGTCACAGCTCCTGGCTCCGCCTCTTCAATGGCCAGTACTAGGTCACCCTTCCTGCTCCACAAGCTTTATCATACCTCTTCTTAAAGCTATGTATGTGTGTGTGTGTTGACCAACACGTCCTCTTTCTAATTTAACTTACCAGAATGTTGAACTTCGTCTCCCAATATATTTACGAAAAAAAAACTTCATAACTAAAAAAATAAAGGCAGATATTTTATTCTGTTAGTTGTGAGAAGTTTAATGAAAAGCGAGTTTAAAGTAAAGAAAAACATTATGGTAAATTAAAATGCAAATCAGACTTGGGATGAGAGGGAAGAAGCGAGAAGGTGAAGCAGAAGTTAATGAAGTGAGAGGCACGAAAGAGGAAGTATGAGAAAGTGGGAGATAAGACATAAATATTAGAAGGAAACTGGAGGTAATGAAATCAAGATGATTATTGCATAGTTTTATTTTTGCTATAAAACATAGCAGTCGTGGGAAAAAAAACAGAAATAAACATAACTAAACACCAAAAACTTGTCAAGTTATACATAAAATATTATGTAATTACAGAAGAATAACTTGAGAGATGTGGAGAAGGAAGAATAAACGGTGATCTACATCATACATGAAGCTATGGGCCAGCTACCACATAGTTATGACCAGTGGAGCAGGTGATAGCACTAATATATAGGCAATTATCACATCTGCTGGAGCCAGTGCTAGCCGTCTCCTGTGAGATGCATCTCAGAGATGCTTATCATCAGTGATCTCAGGTAACCAACCACCAGAATCTTTCCTACCACACACACACACACACACACACACACACACACACACACACACACATATAACTAGTTTCCAAGCTAGTTAAAAAAATACTACCGATGCAAATTTAGATTACTTTAGGTACCAAAATTAATAATACATTCCATACGATGCAAAATTTGAATGTGTAGCAAATAGGGTATTGGGATGGCTTGTGAATTCTTTCTAGTACATAAACTTGGGTTAATGTGCAGATCTAATTCCTTGGACTACCTGGAGATAGGATCAAGGCTGGAGGAGTGTGTCTGGGCCCAGCGGTGGGCTACACAGGCTACCACCAACCAAAGGGGCTAATCGCTCACATGTATGCAGATGTGTACAAAGGTATAATATAGATACTAGCATGAACAATAACATCAACAATTGCCTGGCTAAGAATCTTATTTCAGTTTCTTTTATAAGAAATATTCACCATGTATGCAATCAGTCTTCCTAATAACTATGTCACGGTATTTATAACTTATTTAGAAGTTAATTACTGTTTTAAACTTTGTAGACCGTGAGGCAACATACAAGACACATGGACTTATATGACTATTTACCAAACCTAACCCAACCTAACTTAGAAATGGGTTACAAACCCTGTACAATACACAGTACTGTCAATGTTTAGTGTAATACACAGTACTGTTATTGTTTAGTGGGATACACAGTACTGTTATTGTTTAGTGGGATACACAGTACTGTCATTGTTTAGTGGGATAAACTCTACTGTCAATGTTTATTGTAATACAGACTACTGATACTCATTTAATGATATGAGACAGAAGCCCACCTATTGTTTAGACCAACACAACTTTTGTTTAGTATGATACACAGGCCTACCTACTAGTTAGTGTGACACACTAACCTACATACTAGTAAGTGTGACACATTAAGTGTAACACATTAACCTACATATGATAGAATAATCTAACAACTGGTTGGTGATATACAAAGTGGTACACTCTCTTGTGTTATACCTTGTAACATCTATAAACACTTAGATTTTCCCCGACATGCAGTCTTAAAATTTACATGGGCCATTATGACCAGTCTTTACAACGTCGAGGCCTACAATTGTCTGCTCTCTTCTGTCCTAACACTCAGATTAGAGTCATTAACATCCCGTAATTAGCAAGTACCTGATATTTTTCCCTAGAACACCTTCAAAATCTGACCTGTTCAATATTTATGTGACGTTTTTATCGTAGGTGACCTTGGTGTGTGTGTGTGTGTGTGTGTGTGTGTGTGTGTGTGTGTGTGTGTACTCACCTAGTTGAGGTTGCAGGGGTCGAGTCCAAGCTCCTCGCCCCGCCTCTTCACTGGTCGCTAGTAGGTCACTCTCCCTGAACCGTGAGCTTTATCATACCTCTGCTTAAAGCTATGTATGGATCCTGCCTCCACTACATCGCTTCCCAAACTCACTTCCTGACTACTCTGTGGCTGAAGAAATACTTCCTAACATCCCTGTGATTCATCTGTGTCTTCAACTTCCAACTGTGTCCCCTTGTTGCTGTGTCCCATCTCTGGAACATCCTGTCTTTGTCCACCTTGTCAATTCCTCTCAGTATTTTGTATGTCGTTATCATGTCCCCCCTGTCTCTCCTGTCCTCCAGTGTCGTCAGGTTGATTTCCCTTAACTTCTCCTCGTAGGACATACCTCTTAGCTCTGGGACTAGTCTTGTTGCAAACCTGTACTCACCTAATTGTGGTTGCAGGGGTCGAGACTCAGCTCCTGGCCCCGCCTATAAATATATATATATCAATAACAACACTGCGCTAGCCAAGGATTCGAACCCATGTTGTACTGGCCTGACTCATAGTAAGCGAGAACCACATGACGCTTTAAACCACAGGACCACTCAACCCTGTGTGTGTGTGTGTGTGTGTACTCACCTAATTGTACTCACCTAATTGTGATTGCAGGGGTCGAAACTCAGCTCCTGGCCCCGCCTCTTCACTGATCGCTACTGGATCCTCTCTCTCTCTGCTTCCTGAGCTTTGTCATACCTCTTCTTAAAACTATGTATGGTTCCTGCCTCCACTACTTCACTTGCTAGGCTATTCCACTTGCTGACAACTCTATGACTGAAGAAATACTTCCTAACGTCCCTGTGACTCGTCTGAGTCTTCAGCTTCCAGTTGTGACCCCTTGTCCCTGTGTCCCCTCTCTGGAACATCCTATCTCTGTCCACCTTGTCTATTCCCCGCAGTATCTTGTATGTCGTTATCATGTCTCCCCTGACCCTTCTGTCCTCCAGTTTCGTCAGTCCGATTTCCCTTAACCTTTCCTCGTACGACATTCCCTTGAGCTCTGGGACTAGCCTTGTTGCAAACCTTTGTACTTTCTCTAACTTCTTGACGTGCTTGACCAGGTGTGGGTTCCAGACTGGTGCTGCATACTCCAGTATGGGCCTAACATACACAGTGTACAGTGTCTTGAACGATTCCTTATTAAGGTATCGGAACGCTATTCTCAGGTTTACCAGGCGCCCGTATGCTGCAGCGGTTATTTGGTTGATCGTACCTTGTGTGTACTCACCTATGTGTGGTTGCAGGGGTCGAGTCATAGCTCCGGGCCCCCTGTGTGTGTGAGTTTGAGTTGTTTTCATCATGTAGCACTCACCGAGTTGTATATGCAGTGGTCGAGTCTCAGCTCCTGGCCCAGCCTCCTAGACTACAATCGCAGACAACATTAGCCCCTAGCCTCGTTTGGCCTATCATACCTACCTTTGAAACTGCGTATCAGCAACAGAAGTGCACAGCCTAGATTACTCACCTCAGACAACGTATGTCAACACAGTACCTGTCTGTCTGCTCGTCCCTCAGCAACATAGACTGAGTTTCTAGCTGTCTCTGTACAAGGATTAAAAAAAGTCTTCCTTTGAAGGATCATCTTATTTGATAACTGTCTTGAGTGAACACAGCAACAAGAAGGATAAATCAGCAGGAGGAGGAGCAGCAGTAATAATAGCTGCAGCGAAAGTAATGGTAGTGCAACAGTAGCAGCAGCAGTAGCAACATCAGCAGCAGAAACGCTGAGTATGACATGGCGCTGATTGTGCTCAGCGTATATTTCTGACAGTCGCAATATATTCACCTCTCTGCTTATGGACATACAACGAGCGCACCACAAAAACCCATTTCCCGGCACGCCGCCACAGTAACCAGTGACATGAACCTCGGCCATTGCTTCCCATCATGAGTACACCATCTGTTTTCTTTGTACAGCTTTTAAATTAGGGAGAATTGGTGACCTGGTGTTACCTGGGAGACGACTGGATGGTCTGACAGAACCTGGGAGACGGCTGGATGGTCTGACAGAACCTGGGAGACGACTGGATGGTCTGACAGAACCTGGGAGATGACTGGATGGTCTGACAGAACCTGGGAGACGGCTGACAGATGGTCTGACAGAACCTGGGAGACGACTGACAGAACCTGGGAGACGACTGGATGGTCTGACAGAACCTGGGAGACGACTGGATGGTCTGACAGAACCTGGGAGACGACTGGATGGTCTGACAGAACCTGGGAGACGACTGGATGGTCTGACAGAACCTGGGAGACGACTGGATGGTCTGACAGAACCTGGGAGACGACTGGATGGTCTGACAGAACCTGGGAGATGACTGGATGGTCTGACAGAACCTGGGAGACGACTGGATGGTCTGACAGAACCTGGGAGACGACTGGATGGTCTGACAGAACCTGGGAGACGACTGGATGGTCTGACAGAACCTGGGAGACGACTGGATGGTCTGACAGAACCTGGGAGACGACTGGATGGTCTGACAGAACCTGGGAGACGACTAGGTGGTCTGACAGAACCTACCTAGCTTCCGGAGCACCTCAGGCCATCACAACCTAACTGACTGTCTCACTCCACCACATCTCTCTTAACTGTAATAGTAATAATAATAATAATAATAATAATAATAATAATAATAATAATAATAATAATAATAATAATAATAATAATAATAATAATAATAATAAATGAAAAAAATATACTACTACTACTACTACTAATAATAATAATAAGAAGCCCCTTGTTATACAGAGCATTTCTGGGAACTTAGGTTTATCTTGTCCCCCAGGATGCCACTCACAAGAGACGACTGACACCCAGGTACCTACTTAATGGTAAGTGAACAGGGACAGCAGGTGTAAGGAAACATGCCCAACGTTTCACCCGTGCCGGGGATCGAACCAAGGACACTTAGTGTGTGTTCTGAGGACTCTCTCTCTCTCTCTCTCTCTCTCTCCAGAATCCTAGTCAGTGTCAAAATTAGTGTATACCTTCTGTGTATATTGTAAAACTGACCATACCCTCGGCCGGGATTGAACCCGCGTCCACAGAGTCTCAAAACTCCAGCCCGTCGCGTTAGCCACTAAAACTGCTCTTTCAGTGCCCAGTGACTACACTGAGTCAGTATGTATATTACTGGCTGTTACTACAGTGCTTTGAGAGTGTTGGTGCTTGTGTCAGTAGAGTAGCAGCAGCAGCAGCTGCAGGAACAGCAGCAGTAGGAGCGTCAGGATTATGAGGAGTAGCAGCAACAGCAGCAACAGCAGCAACAGCAACAACAGCAGCAGCTGCAATAACAGCAACAGCAGCAGCAGCAGGAGCAGCAGAAGCAACAACAACAACAGCAGCAGCAGGAACTGCATTAACAGCAACAGCAACTGCAGCAGCAGCTGCATTAACAGCAGCAGCAGCTGCATTAACAGCAGCAGCAGCTGCATTAACAGCAGCAGCAGCTGCATTAACATCAGCAGCAGCAGCAGCTCCATTAGCAGCAGCAGTAGCAGCAGCTGCATTAACAGCAGCAGTAGCAGCAGCTGCATTAACATCAGCAGCAGCAGCAGCAGCTGCATTAACATCAGCAGCAGCTGCATTAACAGCAGCAGCAGCTGCATCAACATCAGCATTAACAGCAGCAACATTAACAGCAGCAGCAGCATTTGCTGCTGCCGTTGCTGCAATCAAACAAGCTGCAAGCATCGCGTGCCTGCTGCAAACAGCGTTGCCGTTAAACAAGCGTTGCCAAAACGCGTTGCTGCTTGCATCAACAACTTGCTGCTGCTGCTGCTGCTGCTGTTGCTGCTGCTTGTTGCTTGCCGCGTGCTTCCGTTGCTGCTGCTGCTGTTGCTGCTTGTTAAGTGCGCTTGCGCTGCTGCTGCTGCTGCTGCTGCTGCCTTGCTGCTGCTGCAAGCATCAACGTTGTTGCTGCCATCAACGTTGCTGCTTGCCAAACGTTGCTGTTAAACAGTTAACGCTGCCAAACAAGTTGCTGCTTATCAATGCTGCTGCTGCAGCATCAACAGCTGCTGCTGCTTGCCAAACGTTGCTTGCTTGTTAAGCAGCGCAGCAGTTGCTGCTGTTGCTGCTGCTGCTGGCAGCGTTGCTGCTGTTGCTGCTTAATCGTTGTTGCTTGTTGCTGCGTGCTGCTGCGCAAGCTGCTGCTGCTGCTGCAGCGTTGCTGCTGCTGCTGCTAAGCTGCTGCTGCCGTTGCCATCAAACCGTTGCTGCTGCATCATCGCGTGCTGCTGCCAGTCGTGCTGCCAAACGTTGCTTGTTGCAACCGCTGCTGCTGCCGCCACAACTGCTGCTGCTGCTTGCTGCTGCTGCTGCTGCTGCTGTTGTTGCAGTTGCTGCTGCGCTGCTGCCTGCGCTTGCGTTGTTGCTGCTGCTGCTGCTGCTGTTCCGCTGCTGTTGCAACGTTGTTGCTGCTGCTTGCGCTGCTGCCTGCTGCTGCTTGCCGCTTGCGCTGCTGCTGCGTGCTGTTGTTAGCGCCGCTTGCCAGCAGCAGCTGCTGCTGCTGTGCTGCGCTGCTGCTGCCGTTGCTGCTGCCGCTGCTGCTGCGCGCTGTTGCCGCGCCGCTGCTGCTGCCGTTGCTGCTGCGTGCTGCCGCTGCTGCCGCTGCTGCCAACCAACAGCCGCTGCTGCTTGCCTTGCTGCCGCTGCTGCTGCTGTTGCAGCTGCTGCCGCTGCTGCTGCTGCTTGCGTTGCTGTGCTGCTGCCTTGTTGTTGCTTGCCGCTGCTGCTTGCTGCTGCTGCTGCTGCTGCCAACCAATCCACCGCCGCTGCTGCCTGCTGCTGCGCTGCCTGCCGCTGCCTGCTGCTGCTGCCTGCTTGCTGCTGCTGTTGCTGCGCTGCTGCTGCGTGCTGCCGCTGCGTTGCCAACCACCAGCCGCTGCTGCTGCTGCTGCTGCTGCTGTTGCAGCTTGCTGCTGCGTGCTGCTGCTGCTGCTGCTGCTGCTGTTGTTGCACCAACGCTGCTGCTGCCATCAAGCGCTGCTGCACCGCCAAAGCTGCCAAACGTTGCAGCAAACGCTGCTGCTGTTGTTATCAACGCTGCTGTGCGCGTTGTGCAAACAGCAAGTTGCTGCCAAACGCCGTGTTGCTGCATCAACGCTTGCTGCTGCGCAGCTGCAGCAGCTTGCAGCTGCTTGTTGCGTTGCAGTTGCTGCTGTTGCTGCTGTTGCTGCTGTTGCGCAGTTGTTGTTGTTGCTGTTGCGTTGCTGCTGCTGTTGCTGCCGTTGCTTGCTGTTACAACAGCGTTGCTTGCTTATCAACAAGCGTTGCAACAAGTTGTTGCAAATGTTGCGTTGCCAAAGTTGCCATCAACAAGCAAGCTGCGCAAACAGCAGCAGCAAATTGCCTTGTTGCCAAAGCAAGCAAGCTTACAAACAACGTTGCTGCTGTTGTTATCAACGTTGTTGCTTGTTGCACTAAGCTTGCCAAACAGCAGGAACAGTTAGCGTTGCTGTTATCAAGCGGTTGCGCTGTTGTTAAACAGCGCTGTTGCTGGCATCAATTGCTGCTGCTTGCTGCTGCAGCCAGCTGTTGCTGCGTTGTTGCTGCGCCGCTGCTGTTGCTGCTGCCAGCGCAGCAGCTGTTGCTGCTGCTGCGCTGCTGCTGCCTGCTGCTTAGCGCGTTGCTGCTGCTTGCTGCTGCTGCTGCTGTTGCTAAGCAGCTGCTGCTTGCTGCTGCTGCTGCTGCTGCTGCTGGGCTGCTGCTGCGTTGCTGCTTGCTGCTGCGCCGCTGCTTGCTGCTGCCGCTGCCTGCGTTACCGCGCTGCGCTGCTCGCTGCGCTGCTGCTGCCGTTGTTGCGTTGCTGTGCCGCTGCTGCTGCCACCAGCTTGCGCTGCCTGCGCCGCTGCTGCCGTTGCTGCTGCCTGTGTTGCGCTGCCAAACGCCGTTCGTTGCTGCTGCTGCTGCTGCTGCTGCCGCTGCTGCTGCCGCTGTTGCTGCTGCCGTTGCTGCGTTGCTGCTGCTGCTTGCTGCCGCTGCTGCTTGCCGCTGCCTGTTGCCGTGCTGCCTGCGCGCTGCCGCGTGCTGTGCCGCAGCTGTTGCTGCTGCTGCTGCTGCTGCTGCAGCTGCTGCTGCCGCTGCTGCGCCGCGCTGCCGTTGCCTTGCTGCCGTTGTTGCTGCCGCGCTGCTGCTGCGCCGTTGCTGCCGCCTTGCTGCTGCCTGCGTTGCGTTGCGCTGCTGCTGCCGGCGCTGCTGCTGCCGCGTGCCGTTGCCGCTCCGCGCTGCTGCTGCTTGCGCGCCGCCGCTTGCCGCTGCTGCCGCTGCAGCGTTGCCTTGCTGCTGCCGCCTGCGCGCTGCTGCCGCCGCCGCTGCTGCCGCTGCTTGCTTGCCGCTGCGCCGCGCTGCCGTTGCGCTTGCTGCTGCCGCTGCGCCGCTGCGTGCTGCCGCTGCTGCTGCCGCTGCCTTGCGCCGCCTTGCTGCCGCTGCCGCCGCTGCGTTGCTGCCAGCAGCTGCCGTGCTGCTGCCGCCGCTGCTGCCGCCTGCTGCTGCTGCCGCTGCTGCTTGCCGCC
>NC_091304.1:51682112-51684612 GCF_038502225.1 Cherax quadricarinatus
CTCCAGTGGACGTCGCTACATTTTACAGAGAAAATGCGTGTGTGGAGGTCACTTGATGTCCCTCCCTACGTATGACTTAAAACATTTACAAAACCAACAAACTGAAGAATTAGATACTGTTGCAAAAGTGTGCAGTTCTCCCTCTGCCACTTATATTTGGTCCGAGTCACTGCAGGGGATTGTGTATAGCCCCTCCTGTGTTTTGATTTTGTGTTGTGGTTTACTGTAGTAGAGGCAGTGGTGTATACTGGGCATCTGGTGCTGGAGACGATGCTGGAGACGATGCTGGAGACGATGCTGGAGACGATGCTGGAGACGATGCTGGAGACGATGCTGGAGACGATGCTGGAGACGATGCTGGAGACGATGCTGGAGACGATGCTGGAGACGATGCTGGAGACGATGCTGGAGACGATGCTGGAGACGATGCTGGAGACGATGCTGGAGACGATGCTGGAGACGATGCTGGAGATGTGTTTAACAAAGTGGTTGCTATGGGTAGGACTGTGTATTTTCTTGAGGTGTTGTTAAGTCCGAGTTAAAAATATTGTGTGGGCGGCGCCGCAAGTCTCTGATGTAGGGTAAAATGATCTTTTAAGAAATATAATTTGATTTTAATTAAGGAATTCACGAAACGTTTCGCCACGAGTGACTTCTTCAGTCCTAATACAGAGAAAACTAAGAAAACGCGTATATGTATTGACAGGAGTCAGTTGTGTCTTGTGGATAGAGGTAGTAGTAGTGGAACTAAGGTATTGAGACGGATGGCTACGGAGGGACTTGTTGACATGCAACAGCAGTTTCCAGAATGGGTAATATCCTGTTGATTACCAATTTTGAGATACTGTAACTACCGGATTTTTGCTTTATCGTGTTACTGACAGCAATTAGTGCAGCTTCTATGCATTTTCTCCATCTTAAGTCGTCTTCTTTAATCACTAGTTTACCTTCACTGAATTTCATGAGAAGACGACTTAAGACGAAGAAGAACTGAACAAGCCACTCGGGGCGAAACGTTTCCCTTAATAAATGTTCTGAACTATACATTTGTGTCTTTTTCCACATCTTGTCGGTATCACCATTTCCTCAAGGAATTCACTGCTGCAGATTCGGAGGAAACGAAGAAATAATAATAATAATAATAATAATAATAATAATAATAATAATAATAATCTTTATACTACAAGTACATGATACAACTATTACAGACCAGCTGACAAGCTATACAGAAACCCCTGCTCATCTAGAGCATTTCTGGCAACATAGATCAATCTTGTTGCCCAGGATGCCACCAACAACGGTCGTCTTACACCCAGCTACCTACTTGCTGCTAGGTGAACAGTGACAGCAGGTGTAGGGCGACTAACACCCAGATACCTACTGACTGCTAGGTGAACAGTGACAGCAAGTGTAAGGTGACTAACACCCAGATACCTACTAACTGCTAGATAAATAGGGGTACCAGATACAAGGAAACATGTCTATCGTTTCACCCGTTCCGAGGATCGATCCCCGGACCCTTAGTGTGTGAGCTGAGGACGCTATCAACCAAGCCATGGTGTGGTGGTGGGAGTAGTAATGGAGAAAATCGAGTTGACTGGTAGATTTGTGTTGCTCTTATCCCCTCTCATTCAAGTTTAATATCCGAAACCCATCAATGAGGAAAAGCAACCTCTGTGTGCGAAGTTATAATCAGTCATCAATGGTATAAACCATACTCATCAATGGTATAAATCAATGGTATAAATCCAGAGCTAAGGGAAATGTCCTATGAAGAAAGGTTAAGGGAAATCGGTCTGACGACACTGGAGGACAGGAGGGTCAGGGAAGACATGATAACGACATACAAAATACGGCGTGGAATAGACAAGGTGGACAGAGACAGGATGTTCCAGAGATGGGACACAGAAACAAGGGGTCACAGTTGGAAGCTGAAGACTCAGATGAATCAAAGGGATGTTAGGAAGTATTTCTTCAGCCACAGAGTAGTCAGGAAGTGGAATAGTTTGGGAAGCGATGTAGTGGAGTCAGGATCCATACATAGCAGAGGTATGATAAAGCTCACGGCTCAGGGAGAGTGACCTAGTAGCGATCAGTGAAGAGGCGGGGCCAGGAGCTCGGACTCGACCCCCGCAACCTCAACTAGGTGAGTACAACTAGGTGAGTACACACACACACACACACACACACACACACACACACACACACACACACACACACACACACACACACACACACCTCAAGCTTCAACTCAGCGTTCTCCTCAAAGACAAGAACTTCACCAACGGACGACAGATGTCACTATTGTTTCCGAAGACTTGGAGACCCAGACTATATTTTGTGATGATAGATTTGTAAAGCTACTGAGACTTACCACACCCCGGCCGGGATTCAACCCGCGGTCAGAGAGTCTCAAAACTCCAGCCCGTCGCGGGTTCAATCCCGGCCGGGGTATGGTTTGTTTGCAATCGTGTCATTACGATTTCGTGAGTCATACTGA